>NC_045446.1:103767481-103805225 GCF_002776525.5 Piliocolobus tephrosceles | reverse complement strand
GATAGATAGATAGATAGATAGATAGATAGATAGATAGATAGATAGATGATGTACATAGATAGCTAGATACTAGGACCTGCCCCATGGTAGATGATCATGCATAATATTAATGAGTACAGTAATAGCTAGTATTTATTTAGTGCACACTACAGGATGATGTTTTAAGCTTTGAATAGGTTGTGTTTCATCATCACAGCAGTACTTTGAGGTAGAACCTTTTATGACCCCATTTACAAATGGGGGAAAAATGAGGCAGAGAGGTATGGGGAAACATGCCCAAAGACACCAGTTCTTGGGTGATAGATCAGGAAAATGACCTCTGGGAATCTGATTACATGTACTGAAAGAAAAAAAGAATATATCACTGAACTAGGTGCATACTTAGGTATAGTATTTGCTTGTATCTGTGCATATGGGAACACACACACACACACACACATCTTTGCATATTATCACTGCATAACCCCAGGCCCTACACCCTCCCTCCTAGAAGAATCCAGGGGAAACAAACTGGTCAGCTGCAACTAGTAGGAGAAAACTGGCAGGAAAGGAAGCCAGGTGCCTATGGACAGAGGAAAGCTTCCCAAGGAACCTGCTGGGCCAACTGGGTAGGGCAGTCTATATCACTCTCACCTCAAATGATGAAGCAGGCTCATGAAAATGGGAACAGGCTCTCCTTTGACATTGTTCTCACCTAGAGTAACCTTTTTCTTTCTAAGGACTCTGGGGTTCAGCAGGTTGGGCATGAGGGGCAGCTCTCCCTGCATTGCTGTGCTAGAGTCAGCTAATCTCAAAGCCTCATCCACTGATTCCAGCAATGAGGCCTGATCCCTTCTGTGCTTTGCATGTGATTGACCCTCAATGGAATTTAATTTCAAGTTCTCCTCTGCTGCACTCAGTTCCCTTCCTCACTGGTCTGCTGAGTGGAGCTGGAGGATGGGAACGTAGTCTAGGGACTGGCCTCTGCCCTCTCCCTGCTGTATAATGCTGGCCTCATCACTGCCTTCTCTGGGGATCTATAAGGTTTCATCCGGCCTGACATTCTGAGTCTCTGATTCCATCTGGGTCTCCAGCAGCCTTGGCTGCCACAGTTTGAGGGTAGGGATAGTGTGTGCAGAGGAAGTCATGTAGTTGTATGCCCTAAATGACACATGGTCCACGGGAGGAAATGATGTGGAAATGGCAAAAAATGTCACCCTGACGCTGCCCCTGCCCACATGGCTTGACCTCAGGGTCAGAATCAGGATGTGGGATGATGCAGTGTGATTGTGGAATTGGGAGCGGTCCACCCTCCCAAATGCCTCAAAGGGATAAAAGGAAACATCAGAGCAAAAGAAAGAGATGGCCCAGGCTGGGTGCAGAGGCTCACACCTGTAATTCCATCACTTTAGGAGGCCAAGGCAGGTGGATCATGAGGTCAGGAGTTCGAGACCAGCCTGGCCAACAGGGTGAAACCTTGTCTCTACTAAAAATACAAAAATTAACAAGCTTGGTGGCTCGTGCCTGTAGTCCCAGCTACTGGGAATCTGAGGCAGGAGAATCGCTTGAACCAGTGAGTTGGAGGTTGCAGTGAACCAAGATCACGCCACTGCACTCCAGCCTGGCGACAGAGCAAGAATCTGTCTCAAAAAAAAAAAGAGAGAGAGAAAGAAAGAGATGGCTCAGTAGAGCCTTCCCCAATCCCAGCTCTCTCCTGTGTAGCACTTGCCTTGTGCCAGCTACTGTCCTAGGCCCTCAAAGAGACCAATTCATTTAGTTGTAGGAATGATCCTATAGCAAGGTACTATTTTTATTCTCGTTTTACAGGTGAAGACATTGAACCACAAAAAGGCTATACAGATAAGTAAATGATGACACTAGAATTTGAAATGAGAGACTCTAGGGTTTATAATTTTAACCATTACATTTGGTGGCTTTCCAAAGAGAGTTGCCATCCAGGTCTAAAAAGTCATTTGAGAAAAGGTAAAGTACAAAGTACTCTCTGGAACCTGCATGGGAGTACTGCCCAGGCACACCCTTCATTCAGAGGATGCTGCAGCTGGGAGATGAGGGAAGCCCCTCACAGCTGGAGGACCTGCTTACTAAAGAAACCGGCAGAGTTCCTACCATAGTTCTTTGCCTGTAGCCCCAAGGCAAATGCCTTGCACTTCCACATCCAGGGGATAAAGAACAGGGAGATTGCTTCATCCTCTTGAGATGGCTTTGTCGGACTGGCCCTAGGACTGGCCCTAGGAGGTGCATCTCTCCACCCCTCCTGAAGTCTCCTCTTCCTGCTCTGACCACCCCGGCCCCACCCTCCACGGTGGGAGGACTGGCAAGGCCCGGACAGCAGAATGTGTTGCTCAACACAGGGCAACATTGGCACATGCATCCGTTTCCAATTTCTGCTGAAAACACCAGCTGAAGAAGGCAGAACAGGGAGACGAAGCCCTGAGGTGGGATTAGAGCCCAGTGGGCTGCCAGGGCCAGGGGCCTGGGCTGTGACGGACCCCAGGAGCAGATGAATTGGGAGAATCCCGAGCGCATCCGTCACCCCATCAGCAGCAAACCCCCAGGCCTTGGGATGGTGTGGGCTGAGATTGACCTCATGCCACAGAAATAGAGAAGTAAGAGGGGAAAGATGAAAGTGAACACAACCCCAAAAGAGAGCGGGGAGGAAGATGAGTGCAAGTCCCAGCTGATGCAAATATTGACATAACCATTATGAGGGTAAATAAAACTCCCATTTATGTTATGCAAGTGCTCTATTCTTTGAATACTTCTGTCTTGAGGAATTTTTTATTTCGCCATAGAAGAAAAATGTTTTCATATTCACTCCCGCCGCTCAGACCCAGAACCCAGCGAGGCCTTGTGCCCCCGAGAGCCATAATATTATTTGTTAACATTTTTATGATGCCAAATGGTCTGTAGGAGAACGGGCGCCATTCTTTAGCTGGGAAACCATATGGCACGACGAGTAATAAATAAGGTATTGTGATAGTTAATGAACCTAATTGCCAGCAAAGGCTTTAATACAGAGACTGTGCTGCTGAGAATTTAGCACCACATTAGGGATGCTGCGGAGCTCCCCTGACTTCTGAGGCTTAATTTAAGTTCTATATTGCAAACTCCAGAAAATAATTCCAAACCCTCCTGCTGGAAAAGCAACCTGCTGGTAGACTGTGATTATACCGAATTACTAAAATCGCAATCAATTTTATACACACAGTTAACCCTTGCCAGGAAGTACTCCCAGAGAAGAGAAGGATCAAGATTGTAGCCCCTTCTACTTGGCTGTGGACTAAGAAGGACAAGAGTCAGGAAAGGTGTGCCCAAAGGAGGGGACCAGTTAGTTCTAAGGGGCCTTGTTAAGCAAAGAGAGGATGTAGGGGAGGTGCTCGTAGCAGACCTCAGCATACTTCTCCAGTCTTACAAGGTCTCCTTCATTGAGGGACAAGAAGACAGAAGGTCTTGGAGAGCGGGGTCTATGCTCACCCGCCACTCCCAGCAGCAGGAATCCCTGGCAGGAAAAGAAACTGAGCCATTGCTGCTATTATTCCATAAGTCAAGGTTATTAACTAGAGAAGATCAAATCCTGGCAGTCAAATAACCTTGCACTGTGTAAAATGTAAATGCCGAACAGCTGCTGCTGAACTTTCAGTGGTGCCTGAAAGGTTCCCTGGGTGAGAAGAGCACACCGCAATGCCAGGGGGAAAGGCATTTCTTCCCAGTTCATTTTTGGAGCTTGTAACTGGCCCTCCAGCCTTGGATAAGATAGAGGAGAATGATTGACTGTAGAAAGGGAACTTGCTGGTAACAGGTCAAGCCAGGTGTGACAAGAGAGGATGCTTCAAGACCCTGGCTCTCCCTAGAAGATGCCCGTGCCAGGGCACCTCTCATCCACCAGACCACTTCCCATGGCAATGCCCCAGGCTGTGGTTTGGAGAGCTCAGAAATTTCCTTTCCAGAAGAGTACTCTAAAAGAGATGGGAAACCCCACTTGGCACTCCCTGTGCTAAACCTTCCCGCATTCAGAGAGAGGCCAAGGGGGCAGGTTGAGAGGTGGGAGAGGGGATTGGAAATAGGGAATCTCTGCATAACACAAGAAGACAATGGGAGAAGCTTGGGTTGGAGAAGCCAAGAAGGCCAAAAATGTACAGAGGAGACTTAGGAAGGTCTTGAGACCAGGTAAGACACAGAGGCAGGTATAGAAGAGGGGTCTGGCCCAAAATGTGAAACCCTGCAAGGGATGACCATGAGTGGCCACGTCCCTCCTTCCTCAAGAGCTAGGACAAAGACTCTTCTCCTAGTGTGGTCTAAGGCACATTCAACCTCTTCTGGAAGGCAGGGATCTTGGGTAAGCTACAGAAACTCAACAGCAGGATTTATAGGAGAGAGGCCTCAGGAGATTTGGCACTGAGAAGTTCTCTACATAAGGCAGAGGTTGAGGATTGGGGGTGGGATGAGGATGGGGCATTTCTATAGATGTTAAGCTTCTAGAAGGCAGGGAACCTACCTGATCTTAGCAGCCAGCCTGTACGCACTTGGGAACCTGAGTGAGATGGACATCAGAAGAGTATACTCCACAGGTGACCAAGGGAGGAAGCACTGTGTGAACCCAACTTGCCAGGCAGTCAGTGTGAGTGACCGCTTCTCCAGGCTGTGCTGCCAGGATACAGGATCACCATGGTCTACTAGGTAGGAAAGGGGCCAGCCTCCTGTTCAGCCTCACTCTTGGTTTTCAGCCTTCTCTGCTGCCCTGGGCTTGTCCCGAGGCTGTGGTACTCAGCCGCTGCTGTGGTCCTAAAGTGGAGTCTATTATCTGCCTTGTTTCTAATTCCTATCACCAAACTGAGTGATAGAAGCTGAGACCCCAAAGGTATTCCCAATTCCTACCTACAGAGAGGGTGAGGGAGAAGGGCCATAGGATCCACACATGGCCCTTGAACTCTGCTGGAGCTTCAGAATCAATTGGGGGCACTCTTGAAAAACACAGACGCAGGGACCCAAACCCCAGAGGCTCCAATCCAATGGATGCGCCCCTGGCCTGTGCAGGTGTTGAAAGCACCACAGGTGTTACTGATGCAGAGCTGGATGGAGAACTATTTCCCTTGAAAGGTCCACACCCGGCCCTCATTCTAACCTTCCCCTTCTCAGCTCCAGAAGGTGGAAGGAGAAATACCTACACTTTCCCTGGGAAGCAATTGAGGAACACCGAGATTCAGCCTGAACTGCAAGCAAGACATAGAGGCAAAAGGATGACATTCTTAACTCCAGGGTGGTTAAGCCCTAGGTAAGGACACAGGTAAAGTGGTTAAGTAAAGTTGTTGAGTTCCCCTCTCTGGCAGCCTTTCCAGGTTACGCAGATACCCATCTGGAGGCAGAAGGTTGAGCCATAGGACCTTTAGATCTTTAACTTTTGTAAGCTTTTAAGTATTTCCATATTTTATAGATGAGGAAAATAAAGGCCAGAAAGGTTCTGTGACTCTGTGAAGGAATTGACTAGAACCAAGGTGTCTTGACTCTAAGTATGTTCTTTCTAGATTATTTGTTGCATCTTTTTGATTCCAGTTATATAATCTGTGCATTGAGAGAATGAAAAATGAGCAAGAGAAATCCCAGGATTCATATTCATACATTGGATGTAAGGAGGACAGTGAGACCCCTGAGGAGGCTTCCAGTTCTGAGATTGTCAGATGCTACAGGGGTTTATCATCTGGTTGAAGAGACTTTTAAACATTTGACAAAGCCATGTATTAAATACACAAGTTAATATGAGCATCAGGGACATGGAATGAAGGACCTAATCCGCCAATGCTTCCTAGAAAGGGACTCAAGGCAATACCTATTTACTGCTCATCATAAGTTGATCACTCAACTCTGTGCTAAAGGCTTTGGGGAAATCGAGAGATGTTATCTTGTGCCTGTCCACAGGGAGCTTTCTGTCTAGTTAGAGAAGCAATGTGCACATGAAAGGGCTGTAGGACACTAAAGGAAGCAAGTCACCAGGACCGAGACACAGATGCTGTGGTCTACTAGTGAGCTCTCACTTTCTCTAGATTCTGAGAAGAGGGGGGAGTTGGACCAAGTTGGACCAAGACTCCCATGGCAAAGGAGGCTCCCTGGGGATTCTGGACAAAGATCCCAGAGGCACTGGGGGAATGGCTGCTTTCTCAAAGTCAAGGTGTGTTAAGGGAAAACTAAAACTAAATGTAGGCTCCTGAGATGGTCTCTCCATACCACTGGGGCCTGCGGCCAAGCCAGTGGCCTCAAAAACCCCAGCTTTCCCTCTCCCAACAGGAAGTAGTGGGACCTCATCAACCCCGCCATGGACCAGAGCTCTGTCACATCAGGCAAGTGCTATGATGAAGAGCCACCGAGTGTGCATTTAATACTGTATATAAATACACTTGACAATCACGAAGAAGACTTTCTACTCAGAGGAGACCATTGGAATATTTTGTAGTGATGCAGATCAAGTGAAAAGAAGGAGAATAAATAAAAGGGAAGATAATTATTTGATGGAGTTCTTTTAGGATATGCCACAGCAGGGAATACTTACAAAGAATACATATGACTAGAGAGACACAGCTATTCAAGCATCAAACTAAGCTATAAATTGTCAGATGCGAGAATGAGAGGAAAGAAATGGGAGAGATTTGGGTGCCCATCACGCCATTAGCACCGAGTTCTGCACTCCACCTTGCTTTCAGCAGCTCTATGCGCCAGCCACAGCACAGTCCTGCAGAAGGGAGACGCCGCCTAATAAATGTCTCTGGAAAATTACGACTGTACTGCTACAGTAAAAAGATGGCGCCGTTTATCTCAGCGCCATCTGCACAGGCTCATTTGTTGCTCCCGAGGCAGCCCACACGCACCCAGCAAGTTTGTAACTCTCCAACACTTGGAGTGTTTTCTTCACCAGGATGCTGTGGGACTTGGAATGCGAATTTCTCTCTGGCTCTGCGAGGTCCTCAGGAGAGCTCATGCAAGAGGCCTGCAGCTGGACCTCCTGGCTTGTACAAGTCACCTGCTCCAGCATCCGATCTCAAGGTAGGGTCCAGGAGCCTGGAATCCTTCTTATGCCAGTGAAAGGAAACATGAAACATTGTTCATTGTTCATCCATTCATTCAGTTGTTTAACAAACAACATGGAGTAGGTGCTACATGCCAGGCACTGCGATGGAAATTAGGAGTACCTGCATAGCTGGCTCATACTTCCTGCAGGTTGTTATTCAAATGTCATCTTTTCAAGGAGGTCTTCTCTGGGCCTCCTTCTCTAGAATTGCAACACCTCCTTTTTATAGCAGATTTGGTCCTGCTCTGTCAATATCCCCTCAGATCCCTTTGCCGTTTTCATGTGCGTGGACTCCCAGCGTGCACTGATTCCCAGCAGCCAGCACCTGCGTCCCTTTGTAGATTCACTGTCTTCAAAGCTGCTGGAACCTACTTTGGTGTAGGTGCCTGGGAATGTATACAAACTGACTGCTACCCACCCTGGAGGTAGACTTTAAATATTCATTGAATTCATGTGTACAAATCTATCAACACTTGCCCCCAGTGGCTACTACATTGTGAGGTGTTGGGTGTTGTTGAAACATAAAAGATTGAGGAGGGGGTAGGCAGTTATGAAACTAGGAATATACGACCTCTGCTTTGCACAGGAACTGTGAGCTTTTAAAGCATATGCAGTGAACTCATTTCAATGACAGGGCTAGAGGCGGCATTGCTGAAAGCTGGCAGCTGAAAGGGACAAGGTGTGGGTGTGGCTGGGTGAGGCCACAGTTTCTGCTTTGACCCCAGTCTCTTTTCCCATCCACCTGGAAGACACAGGCTGCTTTCGCATCACTTGTAGTCTCTGCACAGCAGCAACCAGACCACGAAGACCACGTGACTACAGTGTCCTACAGGATTCCTTCCTTCTCTTTGGTTCCCCCTGCAGGTACTGAAATAAAATCCCCTCTCATCTCCCTCTGGCCTTTCCTCTGCTTTCCTCCATACCCAGCCCACTTTTCTATATGCAAACACACCTTATTGCCTTCAGGAGAAAGAAGCACTGTTCTTGCAGAACAGAATCGAATCCCTGTTGGGCTTTGCTTTGGGACTCATTTGAGCTAGTTATGCCACTGGTGGACAGAGTGGACGCTGGGGAAATAGGAACCTGATTATGATGAAGCTTGGTTGGGCACTTCTCAGGAGGCAACACAGAGCCAGTGATGGTGTTAATCGGGGAAGAGACCTAATTGGAGCTGCAGGAGGGTAGAGAATGAACTAGCTGAGCCCATACAAGAGGTGGGAAGTCCGATAAGGGGCTCTTGGAGGCATCTGGGTGACTGTAAGTATAGGCAGTAATGCTATGACCCAGGGGCCTTGGAAGTGGCACTAGAAAGAAGGGAAGAGCTGACGGCTATTCAGGAAGTTAATCAACAGAATTTGTTAACTGATTAGATGTTCACGTGGGAGGAGAGCAGATTTTTGTGGGAAGGAGAGATGAAGGACAGAGACAGAAACTGAGAAAGGGAGATAGGCAGAGAGAAAGGGCAAAGAGAGACTAAAAGGATGATAGAAAGACAGACGGAATGACGACACCAAGAGAGAGACGGAAAAGAAAAGTTGACAAGACTCCTAGAGAGACTTTTAACTTCGTGTTTGGAACTAATTTTAGACTTACAGCAACATTGAAAAAATAGTACAGAGAATTCCCACATACCGTTCACCCAGCTTGCCCTGAAGTTGGCATCTTACATAACCATAACACAGTTATCAAAACCAGGACATTAACATTGGCACAATGCCATTACTCAAGGACAGACTTTATTCAGATCTCATCAGTTTTCTAGTGAGATGTGGAAGTGAGAACATAAATACAGAGAGTCAGAAAGGGAAAATGAAGTTAGACACAAGTTCCCAAGTCCCTCCTCCTGGGAGAAAGTTTACAGAGTTGACACATCAGAGCCTGGGGGCACAGGCTACTGTTTGGACGAACCGAGGCAAGATGGTGCACTTCCGGGTTCTTCATCCCCCCACCCCCAACTCTTCCCGCGCGCGCGAAAATGCAGCCGGCGCCCAGGGAGGGTGCAGACCAACTGGGCATGCGCCAGGTGACGTCAATCTGAAGAGACCAAGATTTACCTGGTCGCACCTGCGGAACGCCCCTGACACGCCCGTGCCCCACCTATTGCCCTCCCACTCCTAGAAAAGCCGCACTCCCGCCATTGAGCCAGGCGGCCTTCTCACAGCCCTGGCGGCCTTCTTGCAGCCCCACTCCTGTCGGGATGTCGGGACTGTGGGAAGTCCGTCGGAGAGCCCCACGGGGGGACTCTGCCGGCCTCCTTCCCCGGAGGCCGACAGACTTCTCCCACACACCTTAGGTTACTAAAATAAACGTGCAGTTTTGCTGTTACACTTGCCTACCCGCTGGTTCTTTTGCGCCCGCTCGGCTGGTCTTAGAAAAACAAGACAGCTACCTTTTTAGCATGCGCCATATATTAGGAGCCTGATACATGGTTATTTAATAAATAAATGGAGTCAAGTGCTCTAGGCGCAAAAGCAAAGGCATTGCAATGAGTGTCCACATACAACCAACCCACGGTTCTTTGTCTTTTCTAAGCTTCCATAGAATACAGGATCTGGGGCTTACAGCAACAGACATTTCCAAAAGGCCTAATGCCAAGAGCATCTTCTGTTCAGTTCATCAGCTAAGCTTCGTTCTCTAGAGAGAGGTTCCTTTATGAAAGCCCTTTACTGAGCCTTTCGCCTTAAATGCCTTCCTTACGGCACAGTCATAGCCGCCAGGATCTCCATTGCCTCCCTTTGAATTTTATAATTTTTAGGAGCCTAGGGGGAAGTTGATCACTGTTCTACAGGAAGGGAAGGAAGACTTTTAACCCATCAGTGGGATCCTGAGCAATCTTGCCCCTTAATTTAGGAACCAGGCAGCCTAGGGAGGGGTGATCTGTCAATCACCAGAAGGTTCATTGATTTGTCCCCTCCTGGGCCCACCCAGCATGGAGAGAAGCCATCCTCAGCAGACAGCAGGTGTGGAAATGGCAGTCTAACCAAGGCCCACCATACCCTCTTCCCAGGCCAACTCCAAAAGCCTATAAGACAGTCCGTGGCCAAGCCAGCCTGCTTCCATAACAATGACACACTCAGAGTCTTCTTTAACAAGTCCCATTTCTGCAGGCCTTTGTGGCGTTAAGAGAAACAAATCTACCATTTTGTCCACTCTTGACTTTCTTATTTTTACCCCCAGTTATTCAGCAGCCCCTGGGGTTTCTTGATGGCCAACAGCAGCCTTTATATGGTAGTGTCAGAGGAAAGGTAATGCAAAACTTACCCTAGCAGCAGATAGCAGGGCAAACCTGTGACGTGTCCCCAGCACCAAAGGACCCATGATTCTGGGCCAATCGAGATTGCCCTTGTTGGAGCTCCTAGAACAGATGCATGTGTGCATGTGTGTGTACGTGTGTAGAATGGGGGAAGGGAAGGGACTGAGGACACCCATTAGTTGAGGGATATCTAGATAAACTTGGATAAAGTTACATCTCACACACCTCCAGGCACCAGGAGTGGGCCCTGTAGGATACTTGCTTGTCCCAGTCCTTGAAGACCTTCCCCTGGCTCTCCCATACATTCAGAGATAACTCTGATCTTTCTCCCAGCTGATGGAGAGACGCATGGGAGCAACAGACAGAAAGAATCAAGGACCCAAAACCATTATTTCCGGTTTTTCATGTTACCATATTTAACTCAACTCCCTAAATAATGGAGGAAATCACTCATTAGTCCACTTTTATCCTTTTCCCTAACAAGAAGGATAAGAAATAGCTAGCTTATACTGAAGCAGAAGGAACTCAGTTTACCTATAGTGCCCAGCACAATGCCTGGCACATAGTAGGTGCTCAAAAATATATGTTAACTGAGACCGGGCATGGTGGCTCACGACTGTAATCCCAGCCCTTTGGGAGGCCGAGCTGGGAGGATCACTTGAGGTCAGGAGTTCGAGACCAGCCTGGCCAACATGGTGAAACCCTGTCTCTACTAAAAATATAAAAATTAGCTGGGCCTGGTGGCAGGCACCTGTAATCCCAGCTCCTCGGGAGGCTGAGGCAGGAGAATCGCTTGTATCCAGGAGGCATAGGTTGTAGTGAGCTGAGATTGCGTCACTGCACTCCAACCTGAGCGACAGAGTGAGACTCCACCTCAAAAATAAATACATAAATAATAAATAAAAATAAAATACATGTTAACTGAACAAATGAACAAGTGGTAAATATAGGAGAACCCTTAGTAGCTTATTGTGGAAAGACCTTTGAAATGAGAACCAAGTTTATATTCTGGACCTGCTCCTTCTCATGTGCCCTTAGGCGAGTTGCTCGCCCTCCCTCAGCCTCAGTTTTTCTCACTTGTAAAAACAAAGATGAATAGCTTGCTCCTTCCTTGCTCTGATGGGGATTGAATGGATAATGGGTGTGCTAAGCAGCATGCATAGCACAGTGCCTGGCATGAGGTAGATAATAAATAGTAGCTACTTTAATGATTTTTTGTGTAGTTAGAACCACTCAAACTGAGAAGGTTCTGAAGAACATTAGCAAAGAGAGCAGATTTAGGTGTTGTTCGAGAACAGTCCTGCCCAGAGACAGAAGGATGGACACCTAAGATGAAGATCTGGGGCCCAAGCCTGCCTTGGGGTTCTAGGTTTCTGGGTTCCCATTGCCCGTGGGATAGAGTTGTCCCCTAATGACTAGGGAGAGCCAGGTGCTGAAGCATAAGATAAGCAGCCATGTCGCCTGTCTTGTCCATGTCTTCCAGGAGATGTGGGGGTCTGCAGCCCACCCATGTGCACGTGGCTGCCCACTTCTCTCCTCCTCTCTTTCTCACACACGTCTAAAGACGATCCCCCAGGACCACACCTATGCCCCGCAGTCATTCAGTTACCAGGGCATCCCCAGGTGAGAGATACGGGTTGTCTTTGGTGCCAGAACACACTTTTCTTCCTGGGCTACCAGCCTGTCATACTTTAGAGCAAGCTTGCCCGATCCACAGCCTATGGGCCGCACGTGGCCCAGGACAGCTTTGAATGCAGCCTGACACAAATTCATAAACTTTCGTAAAACATTATGAGATTTTGGGAGGATTTTTTTTTTTTTTTTAGCTTGTCAGCTATCATTAGTGTTAGTGTATTTTAGGTGTGGCCCCAGATAATTCTTCTTCTTCTTCCATTTTGACCCAGGGAAGCCAAATATTGGACCCCTCTGTTTTAGAGGGCAGTGAGTGTGTTTTACTATTGCTGGCATGCTGCACACAGTAGGTGCCTAATCAACACTTGTTGACGGCAAAGATGAGGAACAAGGGTGTTTCAACAAAAGGGCAGGCAAGATGGGGAGGCTCTGGCAGGCTGGGTTAGACACTGTGCTGTCTGGAAGGAGCAAAATGGACAAGAAGCCTTTCTACCTGGTTCCAAGTCCACAGCCACAGGGGTTTCCACAAGTAGGTGACCATTGGCACCAAAGTCAACTAAATAATTGTCTAATTGTCTATGGCAGTTTGGATTTATCAATCACAACTTCTTCTTCCCAGTTTCACATTCTGTCTTTTTTTTTTTTTTTTTTTTTTTTTGACAGAGTCTTGCTCTGTCGCCCAGGCTGCAGTGCACTGCAACATCCACTAAACTTTCTAGGTTCAAGCAATTCTCCTGCCTCAGCCTCCTGAGTAGCTGGGATTACAGGCACACACCACCATGCCCACCTAAGTTTTGTATGTTTAGTAAAGATAGCGTTTCGCCATGTTGGCCAGGCTGGTCTCGAACTCCTGACCTCAAGCAATCCACCTGCCTCGGCCTCCCAAAATGCTGGGATTACAAGCACGAGCCACCATGCCCGGCCACCTTCTCCTGCCTTCTTCTGATCTCTTACCTGCTTTTGTTTTGATTTCTTTCTTTTTCCTTCCAGCCTGTGGCTTAGTGAGACCTTTGGGGGCACCTGCTTGCTCAGTGTCTCTGGTCCTTGCTGAGATGGGGTCTGGCTTTAGAATCCCTCAAAGCCTGAGCCACATGAGAGACCTCTGTCCTCCACAGAGAGAGAGTAAGGGCAGAGGTGCCGGATCCACCCTGGACCCTCAGCCCTCCACTACAGCAAACACTGCAGAGCCCCATGTGTGACAAGATGTGGTGCCAAGCACTTCATGCTGTCTCCCTATTTAACGCAACAATCCTGCAAACAGACTTTTCTTCCCATTTACCAGATGAATGAAAGTAAGTCTCAGACAAGGGAAATGAAGGCAGGGTGCTCTGCAACTTGAGTGTGTGCTAGATTCGCCCTAAGGGCTGGTTAAAACAGCGTTCAGGGCTCCAGTTTGAGTTCCTGAAAGGCTCCAGTTTGAGTTTCTGACTCAGTAGGTCAGAGGTGGATAACTGGCATTTCAGCAAGTTCCCAAGTGATGCAGATGCTGCTGCTCAGGGACCAGACATTGAGGCCACTGACTTCAGTGGTCATGGCTGGTAAGTGAAAGGCCCAGGATGGAAATTCGAGGCTTCTGGCCCCCAATCTAGTGTTCCTTCTCCTCCACCACAGCTGGCTTCCCTCTGAAGAGTGCCTGGGTAGGATCTCTGTCAATGCTCTGAAATCTATTCACCTGGAAGTCTGGAGGTCCTGCAGATGATCAGGGGTCCCCCGTAAATCTACAGGGCCTCTGGGACATGGGGTAAAGCAAGCACCGAGTATGCTGGGTTCCAGAACCAGGGGTGAAGGTCTGAGGATGGAGACACCGGTCACAAGCCCGGCTCACTGGCCCCTAGAGCTGCTTTTACAGGGTGTTTTATGGGGGAGTTTTCAGTGCCAACATCAGGGCAGGTTGAGGAACTGAGCCTTGCCAGAGTAAATAGCAACCAGTTCAGCCCATGGGGGCTCCCACCTCAGAGCAGTTTTTGTTTTTTCTTTTTTTCTTTTTTTATTATTATACTTTAAGTTCTAGGGTACATGTGCATAACGTGCAGGTTTGTTACATATGTATACTTGTGCCATGTTGGTGTGCTGCACCCATCAACTCGTCAGCACCCAGAGCAGTTTTAAACTGCTACTGTATTTAACTGTTAGCCAAGCTACTCCATTGGTTGTGGGAATGGGGAAGGTGGAGGCAGGCAAGCTCCAGGAATGAGCTGTACCACGTTGTATTTCTCTCCATTTTTGGCTCACTGGGGACGCCGTACAGCGCAGCCCCTCGGGTCTCAGCGAGGGAGTTTCTGTCAACCCGTGTGCTTGATGGGTTCGAGGTTCGTGCCTCCCCGTTAGTGGGACCCAGGAGGCTGGGAAACCCAGCTGCTCCCCGCACATCTCTCTCTATCCCTGCAGGCGGGGACTGACTTTGACCTTTGTGGGTCCTGAAAGAGAAGCCAGAGCTATCATGCCACACCATAAAGCTTCTTGGCAGCCACCCGCCCGCCGTCACCTGGCTCCTTAGGGCCTCCTACTAGCAGAGCCTCTCCAAAACAGCTGGCCAGAGGCAGGAGGACGGCCTCAGAGGCCCTGCCAGCCCGAAACCCCAAGGACCTTGCGTCTCCTTGAACCTTGTTGTTCAAAGGTGAAAGCAAGTATCTTTTTTCTCTGAGATCTGGGCATAGTCCAGACATCTGTCTGTCTTTGACTTTCTTTCCCTGCTGTAAGTTTTCAATAGGAAACCAAGACCACTGCTTTGGAGTGATGTAATTCAACTCAATGGGGAAAACGTGGAACTAAGGAAACTCTACCCCTAGAGAGAATGATAGCAATAATAATTATTGCTAATAATAATTTTTTTCTTTTTTGAGATGGAGTCGCGCTCTGTCACCTAGGCTGGAGTGTAGTGTTGTGATCTGGGTTCACTGCAACCTCCGCCTCCCAGGTTAAAGCTGTTCTCATGCCTCAGCTTCCTGGGTAGCTGGGATTATAGGCACTCACCACTACACTCGGCTAATTTTGTATTTTTAGTAGAGAAGGGGTTAATTATTAATTAATTATTAATTATTAATTAATTAATTATTGTTGCTATCATTCATTCAGGACATCTAAGTGCTGGGCACTGTTCATATATTGCTTCATTTAATCATCTCAATAAATAATAAACAGACTGGCTACTATTATTATCTCCATTGTAGAGAGAGGAAAACTGAAACACTAAGGGGCTGAGTAACTCGGCCTTGGCCACACAGTGAGAGGTGAGTGAGCAAGATGGGAACCCGGCTGGTTTGGCTTCAGGGTGTGCACCCCGACCTCTCCTCTCTGCTGCAGCTCAGCCCTCCTGCCTCCCACTGCAGCTGCCGGGGCTGGCTTAGGAATTCCCAGACCATGCCCTCCAATTAGGCAGTCTCCAATATGTATCCTGCAGTTACATGGTTGCCAGGGTTCACATGGCATCTAGAGATATGTTACCTTGCAGGAAACGAAAAGGCAGGAAGATGACAGTGGGGACAGAGAGCTCTTGGAAAGAATCAGAGGACAGGGCTGTGATCCTAGAGACTGGAATGTAGCAGAAAACATTAGGACTTGGAATCAGAAGACTGAGTTCCTCAGCCAACTGCCTGACTGGCGGGGGACAGGCTACTGAACCCCTTTGGGTCTCCGTTTGCTCACATATAAAACAGAGATGATACTTACGTGACATGCTGAATTGTATACCCCTCAAATTCAGACGTTGGAGTCCTATATGACCACATTAGTTTAGGATTGAGAGAAAGATCAGGTGCAGGCCCCACCTGGGTCAATCAAGCAAGGCTTCTTATTTACAGACTGGGAAGGAAGCCAGCTGATTTGGGACACATGGCAGAGATGCCAACAGCCTTTCCCAGGACAGTGCAAGTGAGGGCTTTGGAGTGAATGAGGGTCACATTAGATTTTCTGGAAGCCTGAATCTCTCCAAGGTGCTATGGGCATGAAGCTTATGAAGGGCCCTCTTCAAGAATAATAATACAAATATGAATATACAACTAGGGACAATGTGAATATTGATTTAAAATGAAAAACGAAGTCAACAAATTACACATTTGAAAAAGCTAATAAAGGCTAGGTGCGGTGGCTCACATCTGTAATCCCAGCACTTTGGGAGGCCGAGGTGGGCAGATCACTTGAGATCAGGAGTTCGAGATAAGCCTCACCAACATAGTGAAACCCCATCTCTATTAAAAATGCAAAAAATTAGCCAGGTGTGGTAGTGCATGCTTGTAATCCCAGCTCCTTGGGAAGGTGAGATGGGAGAATCTCTTGAATCCAGGAGGTGGAGGTCGCAGTGAGCTGGGATCATGCCATTGCACTCCAGTCTGGGCCACAGGGCAAGACTACATGTCAAAAACAAATAAAATAAAAATAAAAAGCTAATAAATACAGCAAACATGCTTTTATTTTTATTTATTTATTTATTTCTTATTTGAGACAGAGTTTGCTCTGTTGCCCAGGCTGGAGTGCAGTGGTGTAATCTTGGCTCACCGCAACCTCCACCTCCCAGGTTCAAGTGATTCTCCTGCCTCGGCCTCCCGAGTAACTGGGACTACAGGCACCTGCCACCACGCCTGGCTAATTTTTGTATTTTTAGTAGAGATGGAGTTTCACCATTTGGGCCAGGCTGGTCTCAAACTCCTGACCTCAAGTGATCTGCCCACCTCGGTCTCCCAAAGTGCTGGGATTACAGGCACGAGCCACTGTGGCTGGCCAAATATTCATCTTTTAAGGGCCTTGGAAGGGATTTGTGCAAATGACAGGCCTTGACACTTAGCTTCTGATAAATCTGCTTGCATTCACACTCATATACACATATCCATACCTACACACAAAGCTAGAACATTCAGCACATGACCCACGCAGCATTCTTGCCAAAGACCCCCACACCTGGGGTCACCGAGTACATGATCATCTTAGAGCAGTGTGTAAGCTCCAGTTTGCACACAATACATTAAGTCATAATGAAAACCTGATCCAGACTCTCCACCACAGCCTGGTCATGCTCACTCCTGAACTCAGTGTATAGAACTGGAATAAAAGTTAGTTGCCCTTGCAGGCTCTGAGTCAGGCTGTCAAGCCCTTAGACCGGCTATGGGCCATGTCCTGCACAGGCATTCCAGGCAGGAGGAACAGTTTGAGCAAACTCTGAAAGGGAAGAAGTGGCCAGGCCCTTTTGAAGAACTGCTGGCAGTTCAGTGAGACTGGAATGTATGCATGTGGACAGAGGTAAGCGAAGGGCATAGGATAGTGGTTACTCATGAAGGAATTTGTGAAGATGCTGAAGAGTTTTGATGTTATCATGGAGGCATAGGAAGTCATTGAAAGAAGCTAGACATCAAAAAGGCATATTCAGGGCCAGGCATGGTGTCTCATGCCTGTAATTCCAACACTTTGGGAGGCCGAGGCAGGCAGATCATTTGAGGTCAGGAGTTCGAGAACACGCTGGTCAACATGGTGAAACCCCATCTCTACTAAAAATACAAAAATTAGCCGGCGTGGTAGCACGTGCCTGTAATCCCAACTACTCAGGAGGCTGAGGCACAAGAATCGCTGGAACTCAGGAGGCAGAGGTTGCAGTGAGCCAAGATCGCACCACTGCACTCCATCCTGGGTGACAGAGCAAGACTATGTCTCAAAAAAAAACAAAAAAACAAAAAAAAAAACAGCATATTCAGGTTATGTTTTGGGAAGATCACTCTGAAAGTAATGTAGAAGGCCAAGTGGCTTAGTAAGACAGGGAGACTATTTAGGAGGCTACTGCAGTGATCCAAGTATATCAGGGTTCTCCAGAGAAACAGACCAATAGGATGGATGTATATATGTATAAAGAGATTTATTATAAGGAATTGGCTCACAGGATGTGGAGGCTAAGAAGTGCCAAGATCTGCAGATGGCAAGCTGGAGACCCAGGAGATTTGATGATGTAATTCCAGTCCAAGTCCAAACGCCTGAGAACTAGGAGAGCTGATGGTGCAAGTTCCCGTCAGAAAGCCAGCAGGTTCAAGATCAAGGAAGAGCTGACATTTCAGTTCAAATCCAAAAAACAGAAAACAATGGATGTCCCAGCTCACAGCAGTCAGGCAAGAGGAGTTCTCTCTATTCATGGGACCATGAGCCTTTTTGTTCTATTCAGGCCTTCAGCCGATAGAATGAGGTTAACCCACATTTAGGGAGGACACTCTACCCATTTTACTCAGTCTACAGATTCAAATCTTTTTTTTTTTTTGGCGGGGGGGATGGAGTCTTGCTCTGTCACCCAGGCTGGAGTGCGTGATCTTGGCTCAGTACCACTGCAACCTCCACCTCCTGGGTTCCAGCAATTCTCCTGTCTCAACCTTCCAAGTAGCTGGGGTTACAGGTACACGCCACCATGCCCAGCTAATTTTTGTATTTTTAATAGAGACAGGGTTTCACCATGTTTGCCAGGCTGGTCTTGAACTCCTGACCTCAGGTGATCTGCCTGCCTTGGCCTCCCAAAGTCCTGGGATTACAGACATGAGTCACCGTGCCTGGCCTACAGATTCAAATCTTAATCTCATCCAAAAACCCATAGTAATATTTGACCAAATATCAGGACACCACATGGCTATGTCAAGTTGACAAATAAACATCACATCAAGAAATGACAGGGCTTGAAGAAGCACGGTAGCCACAGTTACACAATAATTATAGATTAGAAAAGTGTCAAAAAGTTGAGGGCTGGGTGCAGTGGCTCACACCTGTAATCCCAGCACTTTGGGAGGCCGAGGTGGGCGGACCACGAGGTCAGGAGTTTGAGATCAGCCTGGCCAACATGATGAAACCCCATCTCTACTAAAAATACAAAAATTAGCTGGGCATGGTGGCACTTGCCTGTAATCCCAGTTACTCCGGAGGCTGAAGCAGGAGAATCACTTGAAACCAGAAGGCAGTGGTTGCAATGAGCCAAGATCACACCATTGCACTCCAGCCTGGGCAACAAGAGTGAAACTGTCTCAAAAAAAAAAAAAATGTCGAACAGGAGTTGAGGACCAATTAATTTTGAAAGATGAGGGAAAGAGAGTCCATGAAAATATCTGGGTTTTAGCTTGAGGAGACTAAGTGAGAGATGGTTCCTTTTACTGTGACAGTATCAGCTGGCTGTCCCTTCATCTCACCAGTTCACAGGAACAAATGTTATCATATTCACAGAAATACCATTTTTTTTTTTTTCTGAGACGGAGTCTTGTTTTGTCACCCAGGTTGGAGTACAATGGTGCAATCTTGGCTCACTGCCTCCTGGGTTCAAGCAATTCTCCTGCCTCAGTCTCCCAAGTAGCTGGGATTACAGGTGCCTGCCACCACACCTGGCTAATTCTTGTATTTTTAGTAGAGGCAGGGTTTCATCATGTTGGCCAGGCTGATCTCGAACTCCTGACTGACCTCAAGTGAATCTGCCCACCTCAGCCTCCCAAAGTGCTGGGATTACAAGTGTAAGCCACCATGCCCAGCCAAATATCAATTTTATTAGCTCTGATTCCCCACCCAAAGATCTTTGCAAAGATGCTTCCCCAAGAACTCCTGGCATCTTAAAAAGCCTTCACCCACATTCATGAATCCATTGTTGATGACTGATCCCACCTTTGCAGAAGGGATCCACCATGCCTGCCTTCTCATAGGTGTCAGTAGCCAAGCGTAGCTCTGCCCCAGGTGCCACATAAGCTGCAGGCAGTGCAGGTGGCGCTACGTGGCTGCCTTCTGGGAGGTTCAGAAGAGGAATGCTTCCTCCCCGCTGGCTAGGAGGCTGTCATAGTGACTGACAGCATAATGGTTTGCCCCAGATCTTCAGCTCCACCCTTAGAGCCCTTGCTCCCAGCGTGCAACCTGCCATCCACCGGGTTCTGAGGGTTCCTCCAAATCGTCCGTCTTGCAGTACCTAGATCCCTGCCCTCCTTTGACTGCTAGACACTGTTGTTGGATATGCCTCATGTTGCCAGTCTCCTTTATGGGGCATTTTCTCCCAGAGGCTCCGAAGTTCTTATGATTTGTCCTCTGCTAGCTACTCCCACTCTCCCACCTCCCTGCTTCCCAGTGTACCGGATGTGCCTTTCTGTGCCTGGAATCCAAATGGAGATACTTAGAGTCCCTGTCCCCATACACCAACCATCTTCAACCCAAGTGAGTCAGTTCATGTAAACAGATACTTGAAGATCTAAGTAGTGTGTAAATCTTGGGTTTTTTTGTTTTGTTTTGTTTTTTGGTTTTTGGTTTTTTTTTGAGCTGGTGTTTTGTTTGCTTACTCTAGTTCTGGTGGATTATTTATTTTGATTTGGATCTCAGGTGCAGAGGGTTAAGTGTAGGCCCCAGTTCATGTCACCTCTGGAGAATGTGAAGTCTGTGTAAGATCTCTCTTATTTCTTTATTCCTCTTATTTTCATATTTACAGTGACCATATATTTACCATACCAACAAGAGCACTTTTTAGAAGAAAAGGAGGCAATTTAATGATTATTATGCTGATGCCAGGCACGGTGGCTCATGCCTGTAATCCCAGCACTTTGGGAAGCCGAGGTGGGTGGATCACCTGAGGTCAGGAGTTCGAGACCAGCCTGACCAATATGGTGAAACCCCGTCTCTACTAAAAATATAAAAATTAGCCGGGTGTGGTGGCATGCAACTGTAGTCCCAGCTACTCAGGAGGCTGAGGCAGGAGAATTGCTTGAACCCAGGAGATGGAAGTTGCAATGAGTCGAGGTCACACCACTGCACTCCAGCCTAGGCGACAGAGCGAGACTCCATCTCAAAAAAAAAAAAAGAACTTCTAGTATTTATTATGCTGGGTTCACAGGTAGAAACTAGGCCTGCTGCTGCAAGTAGAACACACGGGCACCCATTTGTACTGTATGTCTATTCCTGTGTCACCTCTAAGAAGCCATTCTATTTGATTTACTTTGTGTGTGTACATTTGCTTTTGTTTTGGTTTTGGTTTTTTGTTTTGTTCTTTTGAGACAGGGTCTCGCTCTGTCACCCAGGCTGGAGTATAGTGGCACGATCACGGCTCACTGAAGCCTTGACCTCCCAGGCACAAGCCATTCTCCCTCCTCAACATCCTGAGTAGCTCGGACCACAGGTGCGCCCACCATGCCCGGCTATTGTTTTTATTTTTTATAGAGACTAGGTCTTGCTATGTTGCCCAGGCTGGTCTCGAACTCCTGGGCTCAAGTGACCCCACCTTGGCCTTCCAAAGTGTTGGGATTACAGGCATGAGCCACTGTGCCTGGCTGGTTTTGCTTTTGTATAGTCTTATAAAATGTGTTTTCTGTTTGTTTGTGATGGAGTCTCACTCTGTCACCCAGGCTGGGGTGCAGTGGCACGATCTCGGCTCACTGCAACCTCTGCCTCCCACAATCAAGCAATTCTCTTACCTCAGCCTCCTGAGTAGCTGGGCTTATAGAAGTGCCACCACACCTGGGTGATTTTGTATTTTTAGTAAAGTTGGGGTTTCTTTTTCTTTTCTTTTTTTTTTTTTTTTTTTTTTTTGAGATGGAGTCTCACTGTGTCACCCAGGCTGGAGTACAGTGGCATGATCTAGGCTCACTACAACCTCTGCCTCCCAGGTTCAAGTAATTCTCCTACCTCAGCCTCCCAAGTAACTGGGATTATAGGTACCTGCCACCACATCTGGCTTTTTTTTTTTTGTATTTTTAGTAGAGATGGGGTTTCACCGTGTTGACCAGCCTGGTTTCAAACTCCTGACTTCAAGAGATCTGCCCACCTCAGTCTCCCAAAGTGCTAAGATGACAGGCGTGAGCCACCGCACCTGGCCAGGTATGGGGTTTCACCATATTGGCCAGGCTGGTCTCAAACTGCTGACCTCAGGTGATCTGCCTACCTCGACCTCTGAGTCGAGGGCTGAGATTACAGTCATGAGCCACCGTGCCTGGCTTAAAATGTGTTTTTGTCCTAAGGTACATAAATATTTTGTTATGGCTCTACTGTTGTTTCTTACCTTTCCTGCTAAGCTCTGTTCATGTTCATATCTAATCTGTTGCTTCCAATGGACACAGAGTACTCCACACTGCAGCCACCACACATACTGATGGATGCACCCACCTAGTGATGGGCGCCTGGGTTGCCCAGCCTCGTGCCCTCACAGGTAATGCCATGGTGATTCTCCTTGTCCAGGGATCCTCCGGGTCTGGAGTAAAAACTGTTTTGGGATCTCAGGAGCCAAACTGCTAGCTTGTCATTTAGATAAGTAGTGCCAGACTGCTCTCCAAAATTTGCCTACCTCTTTGCGACTAGTATACAGATTTCAGCTTCAGCCCAGCTGGGACACCCAGGGCAGAGAAGGCTGGAAACAGAAGCCAAGGAGGCACCAGCACTTAGGGATTGAGCAAAAAGAGTGAATATGATAATGGAGACTGAGAAGAGGGGAGTCCTAAAGACCGAAGGAAAATGAAGAAAGACTGTAGCGAGACAAGACTGTTAACAGGAGTGCAGAGTCAGACATGCATGAGTGGAACACCAGCTCTGCCACCATCTAGTTATGTGACTTTGAGTTCCTTATCTACACTCAGGCTCAATTTCCTCACGAGTAAACTTATACATCATGAGTCCCTACTTTGACAGGTTGTAACTCAGCTCTGTATCCAGAATATCATAAACACTCAGTAAATATGAGGTATTATATTCTCTAACAGCGTTTCTTGCAAGCACTGATCAGAGTTTGTGGTTATGTTGTCATTTGTATGATTATTTGATGATTATCTATATCTCTCACTAAGTTACATGCTTCCTTGGGACAGAGATCTTATCTATTTGCTTACCATTTTACTTCTAGCTCCTAGCACAGTGCCTGGCACAGAGGATACACAGTAGATATTTATGAAATTAGTTGACCAATAAAAGGAGAATACAGAGCCGAGTGCAGTGGCTCACCTGTAATCCCAGCACTTTGGGAGGCCGAGGCGGTCAGATCACCTGAGGCTGGGAGTTCAAGACCAGCCTGACCAACATGGAGAAACCCCGTGTTGACTAAAAATATAAAATTAGCCGGGCACGGTGGCACATGCCTGTAATCCCAGCTACTCGGGAGGCTGAGGCAGGAGAATTGTTTGAACTCGGGAGGCGGGGGTTGCGGTGAGCCGAGACTGCACCATTGCATCCCAGCCTGGGCAACAAGAGCAAAATTCCATCTCAAAAAAAATAAAAATAAAAAGTAGAATACAGAGGATGATTATGGATTGTGGTAAGTATCATAAAGGAAAGAAGCAGCATGATAAGTTAGAGAATAACTGAGATGCGGGGGGTGGAGGTAGAAAGAACTGTCAGGGAAGGCTTCTCTGTGGGGGTGACATGAGCTGGGAGAGGAAGAAAGAAAATGCATCATCCACACACAAAGTTAAGTCCTTTCAGGCAGAGGGACATCATGTTCAAAGGCCCGAGGCAGGAAAGAGTGTGGCACATCGTGGGAAGTCAAGGAGGGATGTTATTGGGAAAGTAATAAAAAGAGTAGAAGCAGGGAAAAGGGTTAAGAGGCTATTGCAGGTGGAAAATGATGGTGGCTTGAATTCAGTGTCAAAAAGGAGGGAAGGAGTGGATGGCTTTGGGATGCACTTTGGATATAGGAGACAGGGCATGCTGAATGATTGGGTGTAGTGGTGGAGGGAAATATATAAATCAAGGTTGAATTGGACAATTTTGTGAGTAGTGTTGCCATTTACTGGGACAGGAAAACTTGAGTAGAAATAAGATTGGTGGTGCGGTGGGGAGCATGGGAATTGAAAGTTCACATTTTAACATATTAAGTGTGAGATGACTATGAGATCACTATAGGGAGATGTTGAATAGGTGTTGGACAGATCATTCTGAGACTAAGAAGGAGATGTTCAGATTTATTTTGAGTCGTCAGCGTCCGAATGGTATTTAAAGGCATGGGATGGAATGGGATAGGTTCCCAGAGTGATAAAGTACCCATGGAGATGATAAGAAGGTCCTACACAGAGCCTGGGGCTCTCCAGCCAAGAGGAGCCACAAAGGAGACTGAGGGCTTGTGGAAGGCAAAAGAGAAAAAGACAGTGGTAAACTGTCAAATCCTGCTGGAAGGTCAAGGGGAGTGGAATAAGGAAAAGGGGGACTGGCGATGTGAAGCCTGCTGTTAAGGTTTTTCAATTGCTTTTAAAAATTCAGGCTTGGCAACACAACAAGACCCCAAGGCTACAAAAAAAAAAATATTTTAATTAGCTAGGTGTGGTGGCACATGCCTGTAGTCCCAGCTACTGGGGAAGCTGAGGCAGGAGGATCACTTGAGCCAAGGAGTTTGAGGCTGCAGTGAGCCATGATTGAGCCACTGCACTCCAGCCTGGATGAGAGAGTGAGACCTTGTCTCTTAAAATAAAAAAATAAAAATAAAAAAAAACCTTAAAAACCCAAGTTTATCAAGAGACAATTCACATGTCACAAAATTCATCAATTTAAAGTGTACAGTAGGCCAGGCCCAACAGCTTATGCCTGTAATCCCAGTGCTTTGGAAGGCTGAGGCAAGAGGATCCCTTGAGGCCAGGAGTTCAAGACTGGCCTGGGCAGTATAGTAAGACCACTGACTCTACAAAAAGTTATTAAAAATTAACCAGGAATGGTGGTGCACCCTGTAGTCCCAGCTACTCAAGGAGGCTGAGGCAGGAGGATCCCTTGAGCCCAGGAGGCTGAGGCTACAGGGAGCTGTGATTGAGCCACTGCCCTCCAGCGTGGACAACAGAGCAAGACCCTGTCTCAAAAAAAAGTGTGCAGTAACAGCAGTTTTTAGTATACTAACAGAGCTGTGCAACCATTATTGCAATCTAATTTTGCAATATTTTCATCACCCTAAAAAAGAAACCTCATACTTATTAGCAGTCATTCCCCTTTCTCCTCCTCACAACCGTCCCTAATCCCAGTTTCGGGCAGCCACGCATCTACTTTCTGCCTCTGTAGATTTGCCTATTCTGGATATTTCATATAAAAGAATTATATAATATGTGACCTTTAGTATCAGACATCTGTCACTGAGTATAATGTTTTCAAGGATCCATGTTGTAGCATGTATCAATATTTCATTCTTTTTATGACTGAGTAATATTTCATTGTAGGGATATTGCAAATTTTATTTATTCATGCATCAGTTGTTGGAAATTTGGGTTGTTTCCACTTTTTGGTTGTTATGAATAATTCTGCTATGAACATTGGCATACAGATTTATCCATGGACATATGTTTTCATTTCTCTTGGGTATATACCTAGAGTTGAATTGCTAAGTCATATGGTAGGTCTATGTTTAACATTTTAAGAAACTGCCAAATTGTTTTCCAAAGTAGCTGCACTTGGCTGGGTGTGGTGGCTCATACCTGTAATCCCAAAGGCCGAGGCTGGTAGACCGCCAGAGGTCAGGAGTTCAAGATAAGCCTGGCCAACATGGTGAAACCTCGTCTCTACGAAAAATACAAAAAGTAGCCAGGCATGGTGGTGTGCACCTGTAATCCCAGCTACTTGGGAGTCTGAGGCAAGAGAATCGCTTGAACCCGGAGGCAGAGATTGCAGTGAGGTGAGATAGTGCCACTGCACACCAGCCTGGGTGCCAGATCAAGACTCTGTGTCAAAACAAACAAAAACCAAAGTCACTGCACCCTTTTTACATCCCCAAAACCATGTATAAGAGTTTCAATTTCTCTACATCCTCACCATTGCTTGTTACTGTCTGCCTTCTTTATTTTAACCATCCTCATAGGTATGAAAAAAAATATGTCATTGTGGCTTTGATTGGCATTTCCCTAATGACTACTGATGTTGAACATCTTTTCATGTGCTTATCGGCCATTTGTATTTAGCCACTGGTAAATTTGCCAAAGACAGATTCACAGGGTGATGGGTGTTGAGGCCAGACTAAGTTAAAGAAAGAATTGAAAGTGAAGAAGTGGGAAAGACAAATTAAAAGCTATTTCAAATTTCTCTTTGGAGCAGTTTCAAGGGAGATTTCTTTGTTTTATGTTTTCTTAGTGATAGGAGACACTAGAAGCTGTTGGTTTGTGAGGATGATGCAGTAGACATGGCTGCTCGGGAGGCTGAGGCAGGAGAATTCCTTGAGTTCAGGAGGTCGAGGCTGCAGTGAACCATGATTGAACCACTGCCCACCAGCCTGGGCAACAGAGTGAGATCCACAAAAAAAAAAAGTGGGCCAGGGATGGTGGTTCACACCTGAAACCCCAGCACTTTGGGAGGTGGAGGCAGGACGATCACTTGATCCCAGGAGTTCAAGACCAGCCTGGGCAACATGGTGATGATGCAGAGGAAAGGGGAGATAATTGCAGGGCAGAGTCCTTGAGAAGGCAATAAGGGTGGGACTCAGAGAACCAGAGGTGGGGGTGCCTTCAAAAGAGTCCCCCTTCCTCCATTTTAGCCTGTGAGAATCTGGGTGAAGATGCTGGTCAGCCTGTGGATTTGGTGGCGGGAAGAGGAAGAGGTTCCTTTGCAATGGCGTCTATTTTCTCTATAGGAGTAAAGGATGAGGTCATCTAACCAAGAAGCAAAGTGGGACTGGTGTGGAAGGTTTGAAAAAAGAGGGGAAATAATAAAATAATTATTTGGAGAGTAAGAAACACTTCAAAGTGAAGTGTAGGCTTGCCAGTGCATGTTTAGTGTCCCCTGTGGTTTGAGGCTGTGAATTTATAGCAAATCCAGTCACCTCAGTTTGATTTGAACATCCAACTACTCAGATGTGGGAGCAGAGAACGTGGATAATTGGACTCTATTAGGTTGTGGCTTTGTGAGAAGAATACAATAGAGAGGGATCCTGCCAGTCAGAGGGTTGAGGATTTGTGTGAAGCAGTCATTAGGATCAGAGTCAAGGGCAGTGGTTCTCAGGGTGTGATTCCCAGACAGCAGCAGCATCACTTAGCCACTTGTTAAATATGTAACATGGTGGCGGGGTCTCACCCCAGAACTACATGAGAGGACTACAGAGGAGACTGTGTCCTCAGAGGACAGACATGATTATTGCAGAGCTAACTGGTTATAGATTGGAAGCTCTAGAGGAGATGTGAAAGCATTTGGGGGGTCTGGGAAATGGGTCAGCTTAGAAGATATGATCAGCAGTTTGGAGACAAGTGATCCATTGGACCAGTGATCTAATAGGTGGCCTAAAAGGCTTGGACTTCTGGAGCTTCCTAAAGTAAACAGGGATGTCAGGTATGATGGGATTTACCATGAAGGGGCCTACAGGAAAGTGGGCAAGGGTTCCCTCTAGGGTCCTGAATCCTTAGCTGTAGCTATTAGCATAACATCACTTTTGCTGTATTCTATTTTATTTTTTGTAGAGATAGAGTCTTGCTATATTGCCCAGGCTGGTCTCAAACTCTTAGCTGCATGCAATCCTTTCAAAGTGCTGGTATCACAGGCATGAGCCACCGCTCTCAGCCTTCCAGATTCTTTTTTTTGAGATGGAGTCTCGCTCTGTCACCCAGGCTGGAGTGCAGTGGCGTGATCTTGGCTCACTGCAACCTCTGCCTTCCAGGTTCAAGCAAGTCTCCTGCCTCAGCCTCCTGAATAGCTGGGATTACAGGCATGTGCCACCATGCCAGGCCATATTCTATTGATTAGAATCACAAATCCAGCCCAGATTTAAGGGAAAGGGACCACACAAGGTGGTGAATACAATCAAGTGTGTTTCACTAAGGGCCATGAATGTAACAAAATAGTTGATGCTTTTTGTGTCCAGCTAAAAAAAAACTTTGCCTACTATAAGATCATGAAAGTATTCTCTGTATTTTCTTTTAAAAACTTTGTCATTTTAATTTGTGCATTTAGATGTATCATTCATCTAGAATTGATGTTTGTGATTGATGTGAAGTCAGATCAAGATACATTTTTTTCCCATGTGGAGCCCAGTATGTTAAAGGGACCATCCTTTTACTATCACTGTACAGTGCCACCTTCATCTAAATCAAGTGTCTGTATGTTTTGAATTTACTTCTGGATTTTCTATTTTGTTCCGTTGGTATGTTAATCTGTGTTTGCTTGTGATTATGTAATAAGCCTTGATAACCAATAGTGTACATCTTCCAATTTTGTTATTCTTCTTAAAATATTTTCTTGGCTTTTAGCATTTTGATATAAATGCATTAGTTATGATACTATAATAAGATTTTTATGGATTGAATTGTGTCCTCTGAGAAAGATAGCTTAAAATCTTAATCTTCACTATCTTAGAATGTGACATTATTCAGAAACACATTCCTTGCAGACTTAATCAAGTTGAGATGAGGTCCTATAGAAGTAGAATGGGCCCTTATCCAATATCCTAATGCCTTTATAAGAAGAGGAGCAGGCCAGGCGCGATGGGTCACGTCTGTAATCGTGGGAAGCCAACGCAGGCAGATCATGAGGTCAGGAGATAGAGACCATCCTGATTAACATGGTGAAACCCTATCTCTACTAAAAATACAAAAAATTAGCAGGTCGTGGTGGTGCACGCCTGTAGTCCCAGCTGCTCGGGAGGCTGAGGCAGGATAATCACTTGAACCCGGGAAGTGGAGGTTGCAGTGAGCCGAGATTGAACCACTGCACTCCAGCCTGAGCGACAGAGCGAAACTTCGTCTCTGTCTCAAAAAAGAAAAAGAGGAGCAGACATAAACACAAGAAGAACACCAGGTGATAACAGAGGCAGACTGGAGTGATATGGCTGCAAGCCAAGGAATACCAAAGATTGACGACCACCATTAGAAGCTAGGAAGAGGCAAGGAAGAACTTTTCCCTTCAGATTTCAAAGACAGCATGGCCCTGCTGGCACCTTCATTTCAGATTTCCAGCCTCCAATACTGTGAGACAATATATTTCTATTTTTGAAAGCCACTCAGTTTGTGGGATTTTTTTTTACAGTAGCCTTGGAAAACTAATATAAAGATGTTATAACAGGATGGGCATGGCGGCTCATGTGTGTAATCCCAGCACTTTGGGAGTCTGAGGTGGGCAGATCACTTGAGGCCAGGAGTTTGAGACCAGCCTGGCCAACATGGCAAAACCCCATTTCTACTAAAAATACAAAAAATCAGCCGGGCCTGGTGGCTGTAGTGCGTCTGTAATCCCAGCTACTCTGGAGGCCGAGGCAGGAGAATCTCTTGAACCTGGGAGGTGGAGGAGGTTGCAGTGAACAGAGATCTCACCACTGCACTCCAGCCTGGGGCAGTGAGATTGTGTATCAAAAAAAAAAAAAAAAAGTTATAAATGTTGTAACAAACAGTTTCATTCCAAAAGATTTTAAAAATTTAAATTAAATTGACACATTCCTAATACAACTTACTAAATTGGCACAAAAAGAAATTGAAATTTTGAGAAATCTTGTATTTTTTATTTATTATTTATTTATTTGAGACAGAGTTTCACTCTTATTGCCTAGGCTGAAGTGCAATGGCACAATCTCGGCTCACTACAATCTCCATTTCCCAGGTTCGAGTGATTCTTCTGCCTCGGCCTCCCAAATAGGTGCGATTACAGGCATGGCCCGACTAATTTTGTATTTTTAGTAGAGACAGGGTTTTACCATGTTGGTCAAGCTTGCTCGAACTCTTGAACTTAGGTGATCTACGTGCCTCAGCCTCCCAAAGCTCTGGGATTACAGGTGTGAGCCACCGCACCTGGCCTCCTATATCTGTTAAAGAAATTGAATCTATAATTTAAAAAATTAAAATCCCTACAAAGAAAATCAGAGACCCAAGTGACTTCACTCATGAATTCTACCAAACATTAAAAGATTCATTTTAAGTCATCAGTAACATGGAGAATTGTTCAAGGCTAGAGTTAGGCATTGCTATATTCCAGGCAAAAATGATGGGGACTTTCAGGAAAAATGTGGATGGTAAAGAGTGGATAAATGCAACAGATGATAGGGAGAAAAAATAGAATCAACAGAACTTGGCCAGACTCAGTGACTCATGCCTGTAATCCCAACATTTTGGGAGGCCACAGTGGGCAGATTGCTTGATCTCAAGAATTCCAGACCAGCACCTGGGCAAAATGGCGAAACCCTGTCTCTACAAAAATACAAAAATGAGCTAGGTGTGGTGGTACATGCCTGTAAACTCAGCTACTCAGAAGGCTGAGGTGGGAGGATTGCTTGAGCCCAGGAGGCAGAGGTTACAGTGAACCAAGATCATGCCGCTGCACTCTAGCCTGGGTAACAGAGTAAGACTGTCTCAAAACAAAATGAAACAACAAAAAACAAACCCAGAACTTGTGGATGTTCTCGACATAAGAGAAAAAAGATGGAATGACACACAGGTGTGTTGTTGGGACCCCTGAGTCGGTAGTTGTGACATTCACTGAAACAGGAAACATAGAAAGTACATCTTGTAGGAGGGGGTCGGTAGCGAATTGAAATCGCACATGCTGAGCTTGAGGGGGATCTCCAGGGAGCGATGTTAGATAGAAACTAGATATGTAATTCAACAGTGCAGTCTGGGTTGGGGACACAGATTTGAGGGTTAAGAGCCCACTGGGTGGTATCTGAAGCTATGAGAGTGGATGAGGTCTCCCCAGCTGTAAAGTTAGAAGAGAGGAGGCCAAGAGCAGACCCTGAGGAACATGAAGACCTAAGGGTTATCAGTCAGAAAACTATAGCAAGCCAGTAATTGAAAAACAAAGCCTACCCCTATTCAACTAGCTTAAATGATAAGGAAAGTTATTTCACATAACAAGTGGTCTCAGGACAGGGTATCTGTAGGGTTGGTTTCTAGATCATGAGGTCCTGGTATTAGTGTCCCAGGGCTGCTATAATAAAGTCCCACAAACTGGATGGCTTAAACCCACAATGTATTCTCACAGTTCCGGAAGCTAGGCATCAAAATCAAGGTGTCATCCGGGCCACACTCTCTCTGAAACTGGCAGAGGAGAATCCTTCCTGGACTTTTCTACCTTCCAGTGTTGCCAGCAGTCCTTGGCATTCCTTGGCTTGTGGATGCATCCCTCCAGCCTCTGCCTTTGTCATCACATGGCCCTCCTCTTCTGGAGTGTCTCTCTCCTCTTATTACACCAGTCATGCTGCATACAGGGCCCTCCCTGTTCGAGTAAGACCTTAGTGTAACTAATTGCATCTGCAATGGTCTTACTTATCATATCAATAAGGTCACACTCCGAGGTGCTGGAGGTGAGGATGTCAACATTCCTTTTGGGAGGATTCAATTCAACCCATAGAAGACCCTTTCCATCTTTCTGCTCTGCCATTCTCAACATGCTGGCTTGCCTGCAGGCTGTTCCTCACGATCAAACCTGGCTACCACAGTCCCAGGCACCACATCGGCACCACAGTGTTCATCGGATGAAGAGGGCTCATCTCTTCTTCATTGAGTCTCTTCTAGAAGCAAAGAACTCTCTCTAAGACTTTCTCCTCCAGCAAACTTCTCATTTCACATTTGCAAGAATTTTATCATATCCTTGCCTACTCCAATCACTGGAAAGGGGAACGAGACCACTCACCATGATTGGCTTGGACCGGTGGTTCTCAAACGAATATGCATCAGAATGGCCTGGGATTGGTTAAAACACAAGTTACTGGATTCCACCCCAGAGTTTCCAATTCAGTAGGACTCAAATGAGACTTAAGAATTCAAATTTCTTTTTTTTTTTTTTTTGAGACAGAGTCTTGCTCTGTCACCCAGCCTGGAGTGCAGTGGCGTGATCTCAGCTCACTGCAAGCTCCGCCTCCCAGGTTCACGCCATCCTCCTGCCTCAGCCTCCCAAGTAGTTGGGACTACAGGTGCCTCCTGCCACACCTGACTAATTTTTTGTATGTTTAGTAGAGACGGGGTTTCACCATGTTAGCCAGGATGGTCTCGATCTCCTGACCTTGTGATCCGCCTGCCTCGGCCTCCCAAAGTGCTGGGATTACAGGCATGAGCCACCACGCCTGGCAAAGAATTCAAATTTCTAACAGTTCCCAGGTGAGGTGGATGCCATTAGTTCTGGACCACACTTTGAAAACCAGTAGTTTAGACAGACCAGGATTCACTGCAAGGACTGGGCTCAACTCTCAGGAACTCCATTGCCACTCAGAGGAAGGGGGATGCTTGGCCAAAATCAGGATTCCATCAGAAAGGAGCAAGGGAAGAAAACTGTTAGGTAGGCAACCAGTAGTGTCTGCCTCAGAATGGACGAAGGACAGCCAAGAGGAGACTGAGAGGGAGGCGTCCAGATAGAGGAGAAGAAAGTCAGAACAAGGTGGCATCAAAGGAGCCACAGAGAAGAGACTTGGGAGAGTGCGCTCAACACTGTTAATGTCACAGAGAGGGAGCCTGAAAAGTGTCCATTGGATTGAACAACTAGGAAGTCTGTATTGATCTTAGCAAGAGCAGTTTAGTTTTGAAAACAAGACAGGAGAACAATTACACAAAACACGAAATGATTTATGCATCATTATCTGCTACTGATGATGCCAAGTGCTAGAGCTAATTCACGGATTCCTAGAATCCAGGTGATGAGATGAATAAGAGGGGGCAATGGGGTTTTTCACTGCTGAGCCGTGAAATAAGTTTGCAGAACTTGGGGTTCAAACACAGTCTGAGCTCAGGTTCAAACACAATCATATGCTGAGTCCTGAGTTACAGACAAGATTGTGGGAAGAAGTTTATATATCCTAATCTATTTGCTGGTCCAAACATAGCCACTGCATATGTTCAGATACATAAACTTTTCCCACCTGCTCCTCTCTATACATGCACATTAATTGTTTAGCTTCATATGCATACAATTATCTGCAGACAAATCCAGGTTCTGCCACTTGCTACTGGAATACCTCTCTTGGCCTCCAGTTTTCAACTGTGAAATAGAGATCATAATTGAACTCAGAGTTGTTGGGAGGATTAAGTGAAATCATGTGTATAAATAAAGATGTATATGTTAGATAATTTTTATTATAGCTACACCTCCATTACTCTTTCCACATATGTAATAACATCACCAGCTAATTAGCATTTAATTCCCAAGTGTTGGATGACAAGTTTAAAAGTATATTTGTAGCTATTGACTTATACCCACCTACATATGTCTATACCTAGAGGTACATATACCTTTGCTTCCGGGACTGCAAATAAACATTTACACACCTCTTCTACCTGTCTCTGTATCTTCCTAACAACTATCTACACAAACAATACGGAGACACGGAATCTCTAACTGTGACCCTCATACATACAACGTCCTCTCTTTATGTAAATGAGAGATGCTCTATTCCAGGTCCTCTGAGACTCAGATGCCAAGATGGGATTAAATGTGCAAGGATTTTATTAGGGCAAAAGCCTGTGAGGGAAATGGGGAGGGAGCCAGGGAACGCTGGGAGAGCTGTCAGACCGTGATGCAGTGCTGACGCGAGCGAAGGAGGGAGGGAAGAAAGCTTGGGCGGGATCTTCCCAGACTGCCAGGCAGCATAAGGAAGTTTTGGCAAGGCCACTGGGGAGTCCTCCAGCCTGTCAGCCCTCAGAGGAGTCCCCTGTCTCCCAGGAAGAGGCCTCCCTTAGCATCCCTGTCCTGCTCAGTCACTGGCTAGGAGCAGCGTGGCCTTGGGGCAAAAGCAGCCACGGGCTGCCATGGATTTCAGAGCACTGTTAGGGTCCTCGATCCATTACACCCGCTGTAGTTGGGGGTGCAGGGGAGGCCATTCTCATGGCCACCATATGAGGTGCCATCCATTCATCCGTTTTTGTGTTTGATCCAAACACTCCAAATTTAATAAAAGAGAAAATCAGTTCAAATCTGGGGGTCTGTGTGGTTCTCCCCACCACCATGGCTGTTCCAAATGGTGCCTCTGCTCAGATTCCCCCTCAGGCTGGTGCCTCAAGATGGCCAGAGCAGTGGCTGCCCATGAGCTTGGTTCATCCTCTGCTCAGACATGCCTCAGGGAGCTCTGAGTAAGCCTATTTCTGCTGCTCCCTAGCTACTTCCAGGGAGGACTTCTCCACCCAAGGATGGGAGAAGCCAGGACACTCTCGACCTGTGTCTCCGGGGACACAAACCTCAGGTCAGGCACAGGGTGAATGGGGGCTACCCCCTCAGGATTCTGCACCGTGCCTCCCTCTTTCTGGGGTCCGTGACCTCCTTCTTCCCAGGGTTGTTGCTGCAGCCCTGATCAGAGGACAAGGGATCTGGGGGCTCCATATGAATCACCCTGTGCTCCAAGCCCAAGTTCCACTGATGAAATCACAGGGAGCTGCAATGACCAAGCCCAGTACTGTACGGATGAAAGTCTTATTTATGTGAAAGATATATCTGCAGAGGGAGCCATAAACCGCAAAGCAAAGTATGAAGGTTTGCAACAAACGCTGTAAAGTTTTATATTCCTGAAAACTAGGGATAAAAGATATAACCATTTAAAGCAAAGTGGATGAAAGGGGCTTCCACACGATTGTAAAACAGCCTTATCATAGTTAATTGCTAGTTTCTTATTACAACAGAGAGAGTCAAAATAGCCTTTAAAATACCCAGCAATGGAAATGAGAGGAGAGAGAGGACAGGAGGGAGCAACCTACTAAAAAGATTTGGGTCCAAGTTTCCAAGGGTTCTTAGAGTAGAGACCACTCTCATTCCTGCAAGACTGCCCTGTCCCCAGTACTGAGGGCTTGTCACTGCCCAAATCTACCCTGCACGTTTCCATCTGCCGCAAAGGTGAACGACACGTCAGCTGTCTGCCTGCGCCGCAGTCTCTTCTTCTGTACAACAAAAGGGTTTGAGATCCCCCACAGGCCCTTCCAGCTCCAATACTCAGTCATCATTATTCACTCACTGCCCCCATATTCTAGCCACTGTGCTAAGGAGACAGGAACATGGAGGAGGTTAAGATTCTGAGAAGAGGGGAGAAGACAAACACTTAAATAGATCACTGGGGCCGGGTGCGGTAATCCCAGCACTTTGGGAAGCCGAGGCGGGCAGATCACCTGAGGTCAAGAGTTCAAGACCAGCCTGGCCAACATGGTGAAAGCCCGTCTCTATTAAAAATGCAAAAATTAGCCAGGCCTGGTGGTGCACGCCTGTAGTTCCAGCTACTTGGGAAACTGAGGGAATAGAATCGCTTGAACCTGCAAGGTGGAGGTTGCAGTGATCTGAGATCGCATACCACTGTACTCCAGCCTGGACGACAGAACGAGATTCAGTCTCAAAAAAAAAAAAAAAAAAAAAATCATGGGAACACTGTGTAGTAAGTCATAGAACAGAAGTCTGTGTGGGCATGATAAATGATCCAAAAGAAGACATTAAGACTCCACGGAGGACGATGAACTCTGAGTTGGGTCTCATAGGTTGAGTAGGAGCTTAACAGAATGACATTCTAGGCAGAGAAACTAGCATGTGTAAAGCCATGTGATGAGAGCTTCCTAAGTGATACAACTCCAGGGGCCCATTCACTTCAGAGTCTGTGTAAATGGTGCACCTGGGCCTGTGCAGTGCACAACCTGTGCAACCTGACACAGCAATGCTCTGAAGCTGGGGCCCCAGACATATGCAGGAGATGGTGATGCTGATCCCAAATCCCAGCTTACACCATTGTAGACTTTCAGGGCAGGGCTTCTTACCCCATTTCCCACCATCTCTCTGACATCAGACCGCTTAGAGGGGCTGCTGCTTAGACATGGCCTGGCCCCTGAGGGATTCTGTTTCACTCTCAAACTCTGGGAACCCCCAGTGAGCTTTCAGGAAGCTCTGGAGAGACCCAAATCTATTTCCCCCTTTAGCAAAAGCAACTGCGCGTTCTCTTTACTCTGCAGGGGAGTATATGGGTTTCTCCTCTACAAATGGGATTATTATTGAAAAATAGGCTTCTAAGGCAATGGCTTATCTGGGGATCCCTTGTCAACTCAGCTCCGGTTAGCCAACTTTCCACCCAACGGCGCAAGTCTGCTCTGCCAGCAGCACCCTCCACCCACCCCACATACAAGGCTGCCTCCTGGGTAAGGGTTGGGGGAGTGACCAGAACCCTGTCCTTCTGATGGAGGAGGGCAGATGGGGCGAGGGGGAGGGAGAGGGGATTCCCTCAGAGCCCCTACCTGCCTGCAGGCCAGGGCTCCTGACCCTCTCAGCGGCTGCTTCCTGCTCCACAATCAGCCCATCCTTCTTCCTGTGGGAGGGGAGGGCAGAGGCCGGGCTAGGTCTCGTCCTAGCTCTGCTGAGGACATGCGGCATTTGACCTGCGACCCCGCAGGAAATGCTTCTGACCTGAGGCGAACCTCAGGAGAAACGCCATGACCCCACAGTGGACAAAGGGCCTTGCTGAGACCTCTCCCCTCCTCCCCTAGCCGTAGATCTCTTGACTCTAGGGGGCAGATCAGAGAATCCCCGGGAATTAACTCACAGCCCAAACAGCTGGGGCTCTGGTCTCAGCTGAGGAAGAAGAGGAGAACCTGACAGGCAGGGTGGCCATGCACCCTGCATGCCTGGGACAGCCCCACCTGAGGACATTGTCCGTGTACAATTGTCAATGCACTTCTTTTTCCAGGACAGAAACTCTCCGGTTTGGATGATAACTCTTATGGTCATTCTAATAGGAAAGGGACTTCCAGAGAACATGCGCTAGCACCCACTTCGTTAATTCTACAAAGATTGAGCCTCTGTCCCATGCTGGGCACACCCTGCAGGGCTGGATATGGCACTGGGTAAAATCCAGTGAAGTCCTTGCCACAGGGGATCATGGTTTTGGCAGACACAGCCCCAAACCCACTAGAGCACAATGTGGAACTTCCGGGGGAAAATGATTCATTTTCTTTTCATTTCTTTATTTCAGACCGGGTCTTGTTCTGTTGCCCAGGCTGGAGTGCAGTGGCGTGATCACAGCTTACTGCAACCTCAACCTGCCAGGCTCAATCCATCCTCCTGCCTCAGCCTCCTGAGGGGATGGGACTAGAGGGATGAGCCTAGCTAATTTTTTATTTTTTGTAGAGACGGGGTCCTACTATGTTGCCCAGGCTGGTCTCAAACTCCTGGACTCAAGTGATCCACCCACTTCAGCCTCCCAAAGTGCTGGGATTACAGGTGTGAGCCACCACACCTGGCCAATTCATTTTCTTAAGGGGTCTCAGAGGAGGTTCACTCTCAGCTGCCTCCACTCCTTTCTCTCTACTCAAACCGGTAGTGATGGTGAGAGCTGAAGAAAAGCTCAGAGAAGCGTTTCAGATATGGTCTTCCTGCTGCATGGTCCATGTCCCTGTTCCCAGCCCCAGTCCATTCATTCATCGCCGTGCTCACTAAATACAAAGCGTGGGCTGTGTGTCAAGTGCTGTGTGAGTGGAGAAGAGGGTGTGAAATATTTGCCTCCAGGACTTACAGGCTGGGAGCCAGATAAATGCTAAACAAATCACCCAACAATAAACGCATGGATTACAGGTATTGGGAGAGTAAAGACGTGGGAAAGGGCATTGAGAGAGCACATCCTGGCTGAGGACAAAGTAGGAGAAGAAATGCTGTGCTCACCTTCAGGGGACTTTTAAGCCCAAAGACAAGCCCATATGGATTTGAGTTTCATTAGTAAGAATCAGAAAAATGAGCCCTTGGGTGAAAAGGGCAAGAGGGTGGATGTGTCGGCCAAGAAGAAAGGATGGAGCGCACAGAGCTGGAGACTGAGCCCATGATTAGGTGTCACGCAGATGGAAAGGCAGGATTTCCTGGACCTGAAGCTCGGAAGGTCTCTAGAGGTCATCCTGTCCATCTCCTGCCTCTACAGGAGAGGCTTGGAAGGGGTGGGTGTCTCTGTTAAAGGCTTCAGAGCGAATAATTCTACACCCATTCTGTGTTTAACACCTCTTGCTTCAAGAAGTCCTTACTGTTTGGAGGAA
>NC_045446.1:103720829-103767081 GCF_002776525.5 Piliocolobus tephrosceles | reverse complement strand
GCTCCGGTCCCTGAAGCTAGATGACCAAAGAATAAATTTGCAGTTTTGCTTTTAGCCTTGCCTACTCGCTGGTTCTTTTGTGCCCACTCGGCTGGTCTTAGAAAAACAAATCACTTACTACCATCTGGGCTGGGAGCAGTGGCTCACGCCTGAAATCCCAGCACTTTGGGAGGCTGAGGCAGGTGGATCATTTGAGGTTAGGAGTTCAAGATCAGCCATGCCATCATGGTGAGACCCCATCTGTACCAAAAAAAAAAGAAAAGAAAAAAATTAGCTGCGAGTGGTGGCACACACCTGTAGTCCCTGCTACTTGGGAGGCTGAGGCACAAGAATTGCCTGAACGCAGGAGGCAGAGGTTGGACAGAGCAGAGATCTTATCCCTGCACTCCAGCCTGAGCAACAGAGCAAGACTCTGTTCAGTAAAAGTCCTTACCGCCATCTAAATCCCTCATCTTCCCAGGAAGATCAGCAGATCCTGGGAGTAGGAGGAGGTAGGGAAAAGACAGAGGTCATGTTTGGCCTGACCATCTGTCTCCTGCCTGTGTGGTGTCCTGGAATCATTACCTCCATGACTCTGCTTTTCTATTCTCTTCTTCTAAAGTTATAAAGGGGCTGGGCACAGTGGCTGATGCCTGTAATCCCAGCACTTTGGGAGGCCGAAGTGGGCAGATCACTTGAGGCCAGGAGTTTGAGACCAGCCTGGCCAACATGGCAAAACCCTATCTCTACTAAAAATACAAAAATGAGCCAGGTGTGGACCTGGCTGGGAGAAGACCCTCGTCCTCCCCAAGCTCCTGCTCCAGGCAGCACCTCACTCTTGCCCCTCATTTCCTAGGACCACTGAGGAGCACCTCAGAGCCAGTGTGGGATGGGCTGGAGTCGGGGCTTTAGATAAATGGGCAGAAGAGAAATGCGGAGAGTCCTCCATAGCCTGTGTATACATGGGTTTTGGGTAAACCTTCTTTGCCATCAGGCATGGTGCATGCCTAAAATCCCAGTTACTTGGAAGGATGAGACAGGAGAACTGCTTAAATCCGGAGACAGAGGTTGCAGTGAGCCGAGACTGTGCCACTGCGCTCCAGCGTGGGTGACAGAGCAAGACTCTGTCTAAAAAAAAAAAAAAGTTGCAAAGGAACTCAATATTCATCACTATGAAGTTGCCATTTTACACAAATGCCTGATAAAAAAGTATTATTTCCTTTACAGTATTAATTCAACGGGTCTGTGATGAACCATACCTCAACTTTGCTATGCAGGAAGCTTCCAGATTTATGCATAAGAGCAATAATAAAACCATAGTTAAAATTTGTCGACCATTTACTTTGTGCCAGACCCTTTACCTGTATTGGTTCCTTTATTCCTCACAGCAATCCATAAGGCGGTGCCTTTATGACGTCGCCTTTACAGGTGAGGAAACAGGGAAGTCAAGCAACGTGCCCAAGGTCTCCGGGTAGTGGACAGAATGATGGGCCTCCAAAGATGCCCACTTCCCAAACCCCAGAACCTGTGATTATGTTAAGGTGCAAGATGAAAGGGACTTTGTAAAGTAATTAATTTAAGAATCTTGAGATGAGGAGATTATTTTAAATTATCTAGATGGGCCCTTTATAATCACAAAGGTTTTTCTAAAGGAAAGACGGAGTTAGGAGATCAGAGAAGGAGATGTGACAAAGCAAAGCAGAGAAGCAGAGATGAGATACACACATACACACACACAGAGAGAGAGAGAGAGAGAGGAGTTGAAGGTACTGAGCTCCTGGTTTTGAAGCTGAAGAAAGGGACTGTGAACCAAGGAATATGTGGATCCATGTGTTGGACTTCTGACTACCAGAACTGTCTGATAACAAACTTGTATTTCACATTGGTGACCTGTTACAGCACCAACAGGAAACTAGTCCACACAGCCAGCAGGAGTAACAGTAGCTGCCATGGGATGGGTGAGTTAATCACGTCACGAAAACTCTACCTAGAACCAACCTCCTCTCTCCAGTCCTTGCTCTGGAGCACATCGATGAGTGAGCATCTCCCAGGGTCACGTCCTCCCCATCTAACCACGGACCTCGTCCTCCCCCAGCTCCTGCTCTGGGCAGCACCTCACTCTTGCCCCTCATTTCCTAGAACCATTGGGGAGCACCTCAGAGCCAGTGTGGGATGGGCTGGAGTTGGGGCTTTAGAGATATGGGCAGAAGAGAAAGGCAGATGGTCCTCCACAGCCTGTGTGTACATGGGTTTTGGGGAAAACGGCCCTCTTTGCCATCAGACGTCAATATCTTCATTGCAAGAGCAGAAAGGGAAATAGCTGGAGCAACTGCACGTGTAGCTGAGGGTGAGGTCCAGGTGTGAGCACATGAACAGGAAGCTGAGTTGCTGGGGGATCTGCGTGGTCGCAGGTGTGTGATGCGGTGGGGACTGGGGGCTGGCCCTCTGCCAGAGCATCAGAACAGAGTAAAAGCATTCTGGAGCACAGTCCTTAATGCTGGCCCAAAGGAAAGTATTGGTCTTGAAGGAAGGGGGCTTCAAAGGCCCCTGGAGAGGGATGAGGGTTTTATTTTGAGGCTGGGGGAGGGAAGGGGGCAAGAAAATGTTTCATAAAGGTCCCTCCATAGAACTTCTGGACTTTGCTGCCACCTTGTGGAAAGCGTTTAGAAGGCAGGGTTGTGGCCGCCCGGCCCAAAGATTGACATCTCACTGGGGTCTTTAGGGTGGATACTTTTTTCTCATCTGAAGTGGGGACGTGGGGGTTCTCCCAGGCATATGGTACTGAATTCCCAGGCTCCCCTAGTCCCAGCTGTCATACTCATGATGTGTCTCTGTGCCAAGAGTTTAGCTCTTTTTTCAGATACAGGGACACAGGAGGTGGTGTTGCATAGGAGGGGCCCAGAAAACTGTGCCAGTATCCCATAGGCTTTCCCAGAGCAGGAACTCAAAGGTGTGGTTTTAGGGAGGACCTGTGTGCAAAGAAGCTCTGAGTGTGCAGAGGCAAAGGAGAGAAGGTGGTAATGGGAGAAAAGAGTCAGGAAGTTGGGCACAGAGGTCTGGATTCAGCCTGGTAGGGACAGGAGCTTTACCCCCGTCTGGGCTTATGCTGAGTGACCAGTTCATCTCACCCTGCTCATCTGTAAAATGGGGAAACGAAGGAGAAAGGCTTCTCCTCCACAGTGCCCTAGAGCACTTCGCACCCATTCAGAACGAGATGTGAGCCCTCCGTATGCCACTAGCCGTCTCCCCACCACAGCCTCCTGATTTCCCTGGACTTTTGCCCCATATTGGGAGCACGGTCCTCACCACGCCTATGAGCCAGGTACTAATACGATTCCCATTTTACAAGTGAGAAGATTGAAGTACAGGGCAGCTAAATGCTTGTCCAGGGTTTCAGAGCTAGCCTGTGTTGGGGCCAGATTTCAAGTTTTGTATCTCCCTGTCCACATGGCACTCTTTCGCTGTCCTCAATAAATATGTTTCAAAAAAGGAATAGGAGTGGTCAGGTTTTGGGTGTGCCAGCTCTGGGAGCCCTCCCAACTGGAACTCTGATAGAAAATCGAGGCAGATCTTCTCTTCTTCCTGATCTGCCCCTTCCCAACCTCAAGAGATAAAGGTCTCTTTTTAAAGGCTTCTAGGAAATGAGATTCCAATCCTTCCCTTTCCACTCCCAATCTAATTCATGTTAGTAATAGCATTATCAGAAAGTTCTTCCTACAGTCTAAACTCCATGCCTCCAGATAGAAGAAAGAGAATACAGATCAAGCTTCTATTTCAGAGAGGGATATTCTTGGTCTCTAAAACCAGGGTTTAATTCTCTAACCATGACAGTCAGGGCTGGCCAATCACAGGCCTCAATGGGATAGCTTAAATTATAGCGGACCAAGTTAGAAAAAAGAAAAAAAAAATACCCAACTTCCAGAGCTGATACTGCAGCTGATAATTAATTATCTGCTGTTTGTATGCACTGGTAGGGCTCCCCTAACCTCTCACTGATCAGGGTGCACAGTGTGGCCTGGGAAGAAGACCAGTGAGTTGGCGTCAGGTCAAGACAATTGTGTGGGGACCATCCAGAACCTTCTCGACTTCATCCTCCCCCTCCACCCTTCCACTGCCCTCCAATCAAGGGAGGAGCTGCCCTCTCTCACTCACCTCCCCTCCCCAAACATTTGGGAGGGAGGAAAGAGAGGGAGTGATTAGCACGGGGCATTGTCCCCAGATAATGGGCCCCAGCTGCTGCATGAAAGAGGAGACAAAGCGCCTGGCGGCTCCACACGCATTATCCCCTCTTTAAATCTCTGTTATTAGATTAGATTCAAAATGTATTGATTCAGAAGCTGGGGGGAGGTGGGGGAGGGAAGAGGATCTGGCTGGTGAATGCTGAACTGCACCTCTCTGCAAGCTCTTCCTCCCCCTCCTTCACCCAACCAGGCAACTTTTCTGCCTCAGGTCTTCTGAAAGGAATCTCCCCTATGCCTATATCCTGGCCTCTGAGTGCAGCCACTCTGCCTGAGCTACTGGGAAAACCACTGAGTGTCCACTCCTGGGAGGTGCCCTTGAGATCCTGGAGGCCAGGTTGCCAACGTCCAGAGGAAAGGCAGCCTGCTTTCCAGGATGGCAGGAGACAGTCTCCATGGCTTTGAAGAAGCGCCAGTCGCAAACTCACAGAAGGGTTCAGGTTGGGCACTTTCAGCACCTTTGATGGAATATTTTTAGTAGAAATGACATCACTGAGAAATGGGGTAAATGGGAAAAGGAAATGAGAACTGGGAGTACTTGTAGGTGAATAGAGAAGGCTGCAGAAGAGAAGTGGTGATGGGCAAGAGAATTGGCAAGCTTCCCGGAAGCACTTAGAAAGACATGAGTGTTTCTGGTCTCCCTTCTGCTAGGACAGAATGAGAGGCAACTGGCTAAAGTGTCAAGAGGAGAGGAGGAAGCAGCTTCCAGGTGGGAGGGAAATTCTGGGTGTTCTCAAACCCTTGAGGGAGCAAAGGTCTCCTTGGGAGAAGACCAAGATCAGTACTGATGATCAGGAGTTAGCTCACTGGGGGGGTTCTCTGGCCCTGGGCCTCAGTTTCTCATACCTGGGCAGCACAGCCCACATGCCAGATCGATGAGCTGATTGGATGTAGCTACTGGAGCAGAAGATGTTACATGCAGCGGCTCATTCTCGAGGTGGTTAATTGGCTGCCTTGATGCTGGGCTCTGTCAACCCATTGATTGTGGGAGAAGGGTGGGGAGATGACGATGGAGAATCAATAGGATGATTAGTGTCTTACTAGCTCTCTGGTTGGACACTTTGCCAATAGCCACCCATTTACTGACCAGTGATGCATTGACAGTGCCAGAATGTTCACCTTCCTATTCCTCTGGCCTGAGACACGAGAATCACCAAACAGCATGGCTGGTCCAAGCAAGTCCTAGTGGAATGGGGCAGCTTTTGGTTCTAAGACCAGGCCCCAACAGATGGGCGCCAGGAGGCATCCCAAGAAAGAAGTGATGAGCACTCCCCACCTTTAGCCCAATCTCTGCTCAGAAGGAGACAACAATTGTGAGGGCCAATCCCCAGCCTCACAATCTTTTGCTTTTTGCTGGGAGACCCTAATCTCTATCCATCAACAAAGCAAAAATAAATATAAAATTTCTAATGAATCCCTGATAACTAGAATCAAAACACATATGTCTGGAGTGGAAGTATCAGATGAAACTTCAATGCTAGTTCATCTTAGGAGCAACCAGCCAGTTAGACTGGTATTCTATGAGTTCTTTCTGCATGCCGAAGAATCTGGGGTGAGAAGCTGAGAGAAGCTAAACTAGACAAGCCCCCTTCCTCGGCCTCTGTGCTCTTTTAGACATGAAGCTCCAAAGGAGCTTTTGCCAGTGGTTTATGAACTAGAATTACAGAGTTTGGGGTCAGTGGAATAAATAATTTCAGGTTTCCCATACTGAGTCCCTTATAATTGGGTGACCTGGACCAACTGAGGAGGCAGTGAAAATGTTAGAAGAACTCATTCCAGAAAGTCCTTTTGAGTTCTCTCCCTTTAGCCCGGCAGCATTGAATCCCTCTCCACCATGTCTTCCTCAGAGTGACAGGCAGCCCAAGATAGGGAGAGGGACAAGGCTGGAATGAGACTGAGACAACCAAGGAAAGCCTTGTCCATACATTGCAGACACTAAGATAGGTCGCCCTTGGTGAGGTCTCACCTTCTTTTTCTCTAACTACTTGTTAGGTTGATGAAGCGATGGGGCTGGGTGTTCCTCAGCATGTCTTAAATTCTGGTGTCTGGGAGAGGGAACTAGGATATGAGAAATATGATCAAAGACGATTCTACTGACTCTACGTCCTCCTGGCCCTGCTTTCTGGTGGATGTGCCAGGGACGGACTGCTGACAATTCCCAAAGGAGATAAGAAATCCAAGCCGAGTGCAGTGACTCATGCCTGTAATCCCAGCACTTTGGGAGGCCGAGGCGGGCAGATCATGAGGTCAAGAGATCGAGACCATCCTGGCCAACATGGTGAAATCCTGTCTCTACTGAAAATACAAAAATTAGCTGGATGTGGTGGCATGTGCCTGTAATCCTGGTTACTTGGGAGGCTGAGGCAGGAGAATCGCTTGAACCCGGGAGGTGGAGGTTGCAGTGAGCTGAGATCACGCCACTGCACTCCAGCTTGGCCACAGAGCGAGACTCCATCTCATTAAAAAAAAAAAAAAAGAAAGAAAGAAAGAAAGAAAGAAAAAGAAAAAGAAAAAAAGAAAGAAATCCAAACCTTGGCTTTCTTGGTGTTTCCCAAACACCAAACCAGTTGGTGCTGGCCGTGGTGCTGAAGATCTCGTCTCTGTTCCGTTGCAGCATCCACTTGCAGGGAAAGAGCTTGCTCCCACCTTCACTAAAAGATCATGAGCCCAGGTAACAGGGTTGTGTGGACCCTTCCAACATCTTTCCAAGGGGTTGCAAAGCCGAGATTCCCCCCACTCTTCTACCCATTGCTAAGTGTTCATGGTCCTGAGCCTCATACCTTAAATCCACCTCCTAGTGTTTCTTCTTCATAATAGCTACTTAAATTATAAAGAGTAACTTACATAACTGCAAACCCACCATCTAATTTAAATGTAAAAACCAGTATGACTGAGAATCCCTATATACCCCTACTTAGTCTCATCCTTCACTCCTTTTCCAGATCACTAATATTATGAAGTTGGTGTTTATCCTTCCTGTGCAAATGCTTTTCAACCTATTTGTCATCTCCCAGTTTCCTAGGCCTGGAGGCACCAATCTCTCTCTCTCTCTTTTTTTTTTTTTTTTTGATAGAGTCTAGCTCTGACACCTAGGATGGAGTGCAGTGGTACGATCTCGGCTCATCGCAACCTCCACCTCCGCCTCCCAGCTTCAAATGATTCTCCTGCCTCAGCCTCCTGATTAGCTGGGATCACGGGCATGCACCACCATGCCTGGCTAATTTTTGTATTTTTGCTTTTCTTTTGGTATACGAGAGGTTTCACTATGTTGGCCAGGCTGGTCTCAAACTCCTGACCTCCAGTGATCCCCCTGTCTTGACGTCCCAAAGTGTTGGGATTAACTAACTGTAAATCTCTTCTTCTAACCATCCAACCTCTTCCCAAAGCTGCTGACAAATGGTTAAGAAGAGACTTTAGGGATTCACTGCATTTTATTCTTCCCACTCCCATCATCTGATAGGGGATGGATGTTCAGGGAAGCAGCCACAAGTGAGGTGAAGAAAGAGACACTAGGGGTTACAGAAGCCTAGTACAGAGTTATCAGGCCTATGTAGTAGAGAGTTGGTTTTGCCTTCAACCTAAAAGCAAAGTTGTGAGAGAGGAGCAGAATTCCAAAGTCCCTTATTCAGGGGAGGGTCAATGGGGAAAAGGCTTGATATATACACAAATGGAGTGGACTTAGGAGTGCCTGAGTTTCTCCTGATCTAAGAGAGCATGTTTTAAAGCCATGGTGAGCTGCTGGGGGTGGGGCAAGAGTGTAAGGGCCTTGAATACCCAGGTTTTGGTGGAAGGGTTCAGACCTTGGCTTGGGATTGCTGAGATGAATTGGCATTGGAAACAGGGCATGGGACTTTGTCTGTGTCTTGAAAACGTCCCTGGCATTCCCTGGGTCCTTAGGGGCCTAAACAGAAATCCTTTGCCCTCACCTAACCAGGCCTGTACCCCTTCCTCCACTGGGCTGTACCCACTCAAGCATACTGCCAGATGGACCAGAGCATAACCAGGGTGATGCCGTAGGCCAGCACCGCCAGCAGGTAAATGTGGAACAGCAGCTTGTCCAGCACGGAGCCCACGCGCAGCCAGTCTCGGGCCACCTCTCGGATCTCATCCCGCTTCTCCAGGAAGTGCCGGATGGAGGACAACTCCTGCAGCAGCCCACACACCGCCAGCGAGGCCTCCCGAGGTGGTGGGGGAGGGCTACATCTGCCCCTCGGGTTCTTCTCCAAGTCCTGGGGTCCTCCCATGTGGTTGCAGTGGTTTCTCATGGCTGGAAGAAGAGCAGAGCATTGGCAGGAGAGGGAGACCTCGGGCGGTGACCTGAACATGGTCCCTTATGCTTCTATAGCCTGCACGTTTTTGCTGGGAATAACATTTTTTTCCCTCACTCTGTTGCCCAGGCTGGGGGGTAGTGGTGCCATCTAGGCTCCCTGCAACCTCCGCTTCCCGAGTTCAAGCAATTCTGCCTCAACCTCCCGAGTAACTGGGATTACAGGCACATACCACTACACCTGGCTAATTTTTTTTTTTTTTTTTTTTCAGTAGAAATGGGATTTCACCATGTTGGCTAGGCTGGTCTTGAACTCTTGACCTCAAGTGATCCACCCCCTTTGGCCTCCCACGGTGCTGGGATTACAGGTGTGAGCCACCGTGGCTGGCCAGGAACAACTTCAGACATAAAAAGTATAAAGAGTAACTTACATAACTGCAAACCCACCATCCAATTTAAATGGAAAAACCAGTATGACTGAGGATCCTAGTATCTCTGGGTACCTGAGTACCCAGACTCAGACTCACGGCTGAGTACCTCTCCTTATGCACATCCTCCTCCCTCTTCCAGATCATTAATATCACGAAGTATCCTTCCTATACATTGCTTTTCAACCTATGGGCTTTCCTCAGCAATTGGATATCCATTATTTCATTTGAGCCTCACAATAGTCTCACAAGAGAGGCAGAGGAGGCATGATTACTATTCCTTTTTTTTTTTTCCGGAGACCAAGTCTCACTCTCTTGCCCAGGCTAGAGTGCAGTGATGCAATCTCGGCTCACTGCAACCTCCGCCTCCCCAGTTCAAGCGATTCTTCTGCCTCAGCCTCCTGAGTAGCTGGGATTACAGGCGTGCACCACCACACCCAGCTAATTTTTGTAATTTTAGTAGAGACGGGGTTTCCCCCATGTTGGTCAGGCTGGTCTTGAACTCCTGACCTCATGATCCACTCCCCTCAGCCTCCCAAAGTGCTGGGATTACAGGTGTGAGCCACTGTGCCTGGCCAACTATTCCCACCGTATAAAAAATGGTGAAGCTGAGAGAGGTTAGGTAACTAGCGTGTGATCACATACTTGGAGGATCATTTAATGGCGAGACCACCAAGGCTCAGGTGTCTGGACTCCCAATCTACTGCTATTTCTGCTCCATTTTGTTGCCTCAGAGGGGCAGGAGGATGGAGGGTGCTGCTCTCATGTCCCTGACTGCAGGTCCTGGACCAGGAAATGCACCTACAGAAGTGGGTTCCTTCACCAAGGTAAATTAGTCACTAGGCTGGCAGACTCGTTCACTAGCTCTTGATGAGATGGCCTTAGATGAGCCAAAAATCTCATGTAAAAGGCCTGGCCCTAGCCAGGAGGAAGGACAAAGAGGAGTGGAGTGGAGAGGAGTGGTTAGAAAGAAAAGCTTAGAGTTAGATGGGCCTGGGTTCTACCAATTCCTGACTCTGTGATTTAGGACAAGCAAGTTCTCTATAGCTCTGCTTCCCTTATTTGAAAAATGAGAATGAGAATCCTCTTGGATTGTCATGAGTATTACATGTGATCATGTAGACAAAGTGCTTTGCACATGCCTGGCACAAAATGTTCAGTGAATAAACCAACCAACTAACCACCACCAACAAATGGTAGCTCTAAAAATTCCTCAGTGTGTACGAACTCCACATTTAATGTCTCTCTGCCTCATAGGTGTTTGAAATTCTAAAGAAGCTGATATTTGGGCTGTGTATTTGTTGTTTTTAGTTTTTATTTTGGAGACAGAGTCTTACTCTGTCTCCAAGTGGGATGCAGTAATGCAAACACAGCTCCCTGCAGCATAAACCTCCTGGGCTCAAGTGATCCACTTCAGCCTCCTGAAGTAGCTAGGACCACAGGAGTGTACACCACCATGCCCAGCCAGCTTAAAAAAAAAAAAAAAAAAAAATCAGTAGAGATGAGGTCTCACTATGTTGGCCAGGCTGGTCTTGAACGCTCGGGCTCAAGTGATCCTCCCACCTCAGCCTCCCAAAGTGCTGGTATTGTAGGCATGAGCCCCCATGCCCTGTTTTGGGCTGTTTAGAATAAGAGTTTTAGAAATCCCAGTGGCAGTATTTAACTGTCTGAGGCAGGGAGACCAATAATTGCCTAAGGAGCATCCATTTGACTTCCCCCATGGGTCCTTCCTAGAGAGAGGCCATTCTCAGCCCAGAGGTCTCAGCTCCTGACATGCTGAGCCTCTGGGATTCCTACCCTCTCTGTCAATACCCAAGGTGATGAGAGGTTGTGTAAGTGAAGAAAGGGTCTGGACTGACACCTTTGGCTGAAGTCTGCCCCTCCCAATAAGGCAGGGCATGGGATGCCATGTGCAGTACAGCACCTCCTTGGCAGGCCACACCCTCCAGAGACTTTCCACAACATCCAAGCCAGAAGCGGCCCCTCTGTGTGGACTCTTCCTTTCTGTTTCTCACCTGAGCAGTCATCAGTCTTGGTGGCTTGGGAGGTAGCTGGAGGCCTCTGGGAAGTCGACTGCTCCCGCAGGCAAAGTAGCCAGGCGATTCTCTCTAGAACCAGGTGACGCAGCCAGGCAGGCACGGGCTGCTGCAGGTCTTGCTTGTGCACCAGCCGCACAATGAAGATGGTCTCAGCCAAACTTATCACCAGCAGAGCCATGCACACCACAAAGTAGACACCTGTGCAGTCCAGGGCAGAGGAGAGAGACACATACAGGAGGTGGGAGGGGGTGGGTTTCTCACCAGACTGAGCTCTGCTGCCAGGAGAGACCTTACCAATGAGAGGAGTGCCGATGGCAGTGGCCGGCAGCGTGTCAGAAACGATGATCAGGAAGACGGAGTAGCCCAGGAGGAGTGTGATCTTGAAGGAGACCCTCTCACCACTGTTGGGGGGCAGGTAGAAGCCCACGATGTCCATGACCATGAGGAAGATGCTGGGCAGCAACAGGCTGACCACATAGAAGAGGGGCCGCCGGCGGATGACCACCTGGGATCGGGAGAGGAGCTTGTGGGAAGCCTGGGGCACACAGGCTCTGCTCCCAGGAACCACCCCATAAGTTCAGACTCCTTGTTTTATGGGGCTTCCAGCCTGGATTACTCAGAGAAGAAAACAGACAGACCCCCATACCCTGTCTCTCAATCCAGGCTTATGGCTGTTTAGAATGAGTAAGGGACATTCACAGAGTTTCCCCATCTACTTCACTGAAGTTCCAGATGTGTGCAACCTGGAGTTGGACAAAGGCACAGAAGTTCTTCCCAGCATGCCTCCTTAAGTCTACCTGGGTGTGAGGCTTTATTCACCATTTTACCCACATTCACTCCCACTCACATAGAACTTCATTTCTGCATAGCAGTGACTGCTTTCCATGAACTCCTGAAAGTCGGGCAGCACCCCCAGCAACTCCCATTCTCCCTGGTTCATGAAGACACTCTTGTCGAATTTCACCTTTTCTGGCAAGCGCCACAAAGAGATGTTGATGTCCTGGACTGAGAGAGAATAAAGCAAGCCAGCTTTGGAATCTAGTGCCCAGAGCCTGCTGGACCCTGTGATGATGGGACACAGGTGGGCAGCAACCAAGGGGAGCTGATATCCGATGGCCCAACCTCAGCCTCAGCACATCACCTTCAGCCTCGCTGTCCTCAGCTATAAAATAAGGTACTCGTCATACCTCTCTCACAGGGCCACACTGAGGGCAGATGAAGTCTTAAATGAAAACACACGGTGCAAAGAACCATACAAACCATTCATTAGAAAATGCTTCCTCTCGTTCACACACACACACGCAAACACACATGCACACCCCTTCCAAACAGCTTTCTAGGTTTCCCTGTTAGAATTACCCATTACAAAAATGAACAGAAGTCAACATTCTTCACCTTTGCCTTGATGGAACTGCCTGTCTTTAAAAGTGAATTAAGACAATAAGCAAAATCCTCACTTATAGATTGCAACTCCACTTCTCAACATCTGCAGCAGAGACATATGCACTGGGAAAGACAGGAGTATATGTTGCAGAAAAACATCGGAAAATACTGAAATATCCATCAATCATAAAAATGCTTAATAAGCTAGGATGCAACCAAAATCATTAGATGTTTGCATTGGTGGTAGTGGTGAGCACAGCTGCCTTCCAAAATCCTGAGCTATTTTATAGCAGCTAAAATTTTTGAGGATGACCTAAATATGCATGAACTTCGAAAAATGTCCAAGACCTATTGTTGAGTAAAAAGAATCAAGTAGTAGTATATAATAATATATATAGAGATATATTTATCTAAAATACAAACTCATAAAGCAATTTCTATGTACTTTCCATAGATGTGTATGTGTGTATGTAAATGTGTAGAGAAGGATTTGGAAAAATATGCTGTTCTAGATGAAGTTTCTACTGATAAAAGTGGTTAACTCTTGTTGGTGAAGTGTGGGATTGAGGGTAGCAGTCAAAGGAGATGTTAGTCTTATCCGTAGTTCTGGTTTTGGTCAAGGCAGTCATGCATCACTGTCATAACTTAAGTTTAAGGTAATGAATACATCAAAACAGAAGTGGGGAATGCCTTTTTTCTTTTCTTCTTTTTTTTGAGACAGAGTCTTACTCTGTCACCTGGGCTGGAGTGCAGTGGCGCAACCTCCGCTCACTGCAACCTCCGCCCTCTGAGTTCAAGTGATTCTCCTGCCTCAGCCTCCCAAGTAGCTGGGATTACAGGCGCCTGCCACTGTGCCTGGCTAATTTTTTGTATTTTTTGTAGAGACGGGGTTTCACCATCTTGGCCAGGATGGTCTCGATCTCCTGACCTCGTGATTCACCCACCTCGGCCTCCCAAAGTGCTGGCATTACAGGCGTGAGCCACTGTGCCCGGCCTGGGGGATGCCTTCTTGCAGCAGAGTGGTGTACACTTCACCAGCCCTCTAGCAAGCCCTTAGCTAACATTCATCTGCTTGGTAACATTTGCTGAGAATCTTCCTCTGTGCCAGGCCCTGTGCTGGGGATCTAAAGGTGGGCAAGAAATCATGTCCCTGCCCTTTCCAAGTTTTTTTACTTTTTATTTTTATAGGGTCTCATTATGTTGCTCAGAGTGGCCTCAAACTCCTGGGCTGAAGCAATCCTCCTGCCTTGGTCTCCCAAAGTGCTGAGACTACATTTGTGAGCCACTGCATCTACCCCTTTCTAAGTTTATATCTAGGTGAGAAGTACACATTGAACAAGTACTTACATGGGTGACAGAGGTGGGGAGAAGACCAGGATGCCATAAACTGGGCAACAGGGATGGACTAGTCTAGGGGATGAGAGGGGAAACTGAGAAGCTGAAACTTATGCTGCCATCAGAAGGGTGAGTAGAGGGGTTGGCCAGGCTAGGTGTGGTTGGGGGGAGCAGGTGTGGGCAGGATGGGAGAGGGAGGAAAGGACCAGGTAGCATCGGAGAGGAAACAACATGTGATAAAGGGAAAGAATATGAGAGCTGGGGCTAAAAAGGAAGGCAATTGGGAGGGAGCAGAGTTCAGGGGAGCAGATGAACCTGGAGCAGCGGGCTGTGGCAGAATCAGCTCAAGAGGGTGCAATGTGTTCCAAGGTACCTGGGCTCCCATTGAGGGGTTTTGAGTGACATGGTCAGATGGCATTTTACTAAAATCTCACTGGCTTCTGTGAGAATCACGAATTAAGGGGGACATGAATGCATGGGGAACCAGGTAGGAGGCTAAAGCAGAAACCTAGGCAGCAGACGAGGGTGGCTTGCATGGGAATGAAGGGAAATAAATGGATCTGAGAGATGCTTAGTGCCAGATTCTGTTGGAGATATTGGAAAAAATTGTCCCTTACTGAGCATCTTGCAGTCAGTTCACACTCTCATTGAATACTGCTATATTAATGTAAAATACAAACTCATAAAACAATTTCCATGTACTTTCCATAGATGTGTATGTGTGTGTATATATGCACACATGTTTGTGTGAATGTAAATGTGTAGAGAAGGATCTGGAAAAATATACTGGGCTATATGAAATTTCTACTGATAAAAGGGGTCAACTCTTACTGTTGGAGCAGTAAGAGCAGCAGATTCACCTCATGTAGAGGATGAGGAAGCAGAGGCCCAGAGGGTTAATAAGTGGTGAGTAGGCTGGATACGTGAGAAGGCACCCTGGGGAGCACTCCTTGCTCAGGTGTCCCTGGGGTCTCCCAACCTCCACCCCTGCCCCGGCGAAGCCCACATACTCACTGGTGTGCAGCCAGCTGGTGAAGGTCAGCGAGCAGTTCTGGACATCGAAGGGAAAGTTGTAGATGTCGAGGCTACAGGCAGTCACCACCTGGAGGGGCTTGTAGTTCTGAACTTCGCCTTGATGCCGAATATACACGTATGGGATATTTGGAGACTTCCCCACATCCACACTGGCCAGGGAAAAGGGGTCAGTTTGGGAGCTCAAGAGGCAGGGCAAGCCCTGGGGGCCTGAAGATCTTGGAACAACTGGGTAGGGAATGAAATTCGGGGAGGGTATAGGCAGCCGGACAACCTGGATGTTTTGTCTGGCCTCGGTTTTTCCAACCTTCCTATCTTAGGCTTCCTGACCTGCTGTTGTCAAGGCTACTTATCAAGCAGTAATGGGCATTTCTCTTTTATTCCCCTGGCTCCTGGCCACACAAGGCAGGGAGGAAAACCCATGGGCCCAAAAGCCATGGACAGTAGGGAGCGTGCCCAGCGGCCCCAACCCGTCACTGCCCCGGGCTGGGCAAAGCTTGGCTCCCGGGGAGCTTGGTGAAAGCAGGATCTTGTGTTCCATCCTGACTCTGGCTTCTCTTTGCTTTCACCACTAGAAGTCCTTTGAAATGAAAATAATAATCTCTGGGTGAAAAGGAGCTAAAGAAATGGATATGAATTCGGGAAAGCCAGAAAAGCCCCACAAGACTCATTCCACTCTCTTAGCTGATCTCAAAGTGGTAGGCCCTCTTGAGTGACCACTGTGGCATGGAGTGGGCTGAGCCCAGGGTGCTAAGCCCTCAGCCTTCTCTGAGTTCAGGCTGAGGGATGAGAAGTCAAGACTAAGGCCACTTCATTGTTGAAACTGGAGCTCCAGCAGAAACTAGGATTTCCCAGAACCCTCCAGCCTGAGCTATGCAGGGGATGGGGTGTGGTCAAGGTCAACTGTCTCCCTTGAAAAAATGTCAGTGGCACCCCCTGGAGTTGGATAATGCTGTGGGTCACCTTCCCTTTTCCCTCTGTCTCCCCATTTGTCTTCCCTGCCCTTGAATTCTGAAACCCAGTTAGTGGGCCCTGAATGAACCTGCAGGATGGGGAGAAGGAATGTTGGCTGGGGCCAAATGGGACCGTGTTTGGCTGCCAGAAATAAAGCCTGGTGGGACCCACTTCATATTGGAGAAGCAATCTGTGGCCTGTCAGATACATGTGTGACCTGGGAGGTCTAAGCGTGTCCCCCAGGTCCAAATCTTCTTTGGGGGCCAGAAGCAGCAGCCACTATCAGTGCTCCATTTATTTTTTTTAAGATAGTCTCACTCTGTCACCCAGGCTGGAGTGCAATGGTGTGATCTCGGCTCACCACAACCTCCACCTCCCAGGTTCAAGCGATTCTCTTGCCTCAGTCTCCCTAGTAGCTGGGATTACAGGTGCTCACCACCACGCTCAGTTAATTTTTGTATTTTTAGTAGAGATGGGGTTTCCCCATGTTGGCCAGGCTAGTCTTGAACTCCTGACCTCAGGTGATCTGCCCATCACAGCCTCCCAAAGTGCTGGGATTACAGGCGTGAGCCACTGAGCCCAGCCAAGTGCTCCATTTTTTTTTTTTTTTTAAGAGACATTTACTGTCTCCTTTAGAAGTGCAGCTGTCCCGTTAGGTGATTATAACTCAGTGTGAATTCATTCACTGGCTTCTTTCCGCGTGGCAGGGGCCTTTGGACTACGAAGTATGGAATTTCAACAATAAGCACAGAAAAGAAGGAGTTTTCAAAAAGAAAAGAACAGAAAAAGGTGGGGGAAGAAGACAAAGGGAATTTTGCTCACATCAGCTTTATCTATAGTTTGCGATTCCTGATGGGACATCTCAAATGCAACAATGACAATCTTCTCTCTCTGTCCCCGGGCTTCTCCAGCCCCTAAGCCTCCCAGCCACCTCACAACTGATAACGGTACTCACAACTCATTGATGAGAATGTCTGGGACCCAGATGCTGTCCGTGGGGATGGACAACTTTGTGATGTTGTCAAAGTCCTCAGGGTTCCACTGGAGAAATTCATCAGTCCAGTACTAGGGGAGGAGCAGAGATGGTCATGGGCAGCCCCCTCCATCTCCAGTGAGGGTCGCCTGCAACTCAGGCAGACTTCACCCTCAGTGCCCAGGCAACAGGTGGGCATCTTCTTGGGAGAAGCAGGTGTCAGTGGCATCCAAATCCCTCAGCAGTAACTGAGAGTCCCCCCACCTCTTCATTCGCACTCTGCCTCCACACACAACTCAGCTAGATGCAGCCTTGCCCCAGGAAGGAAGTCAGTCATTTCGAATGCTGTGAGTTCCCCCTCTGCCAGCTGAGAATCTTAGACAAATGACTTCTTGGATCTTTGTCTCAGCATATTTATATGGAGATAATAACATCAACTTCACAGGGTGGAGATGGCTGCTGTTAAGTTTTGATTAGTGTAGTCTCCATTTTCATGCCAGGATGGCCAGTCTAAAATGTAAATTTGATCATGTCACTCTCTTGCTTAAAATCCTTCAGGGGTGCCCCATTGCCTTTAGGGTAAAGTTAAACTTCACAGCCAACACAGGCTGATATAATCTGACCTCCGCTATCTCTCTAGCCTCATGTTTTGGCCATGCCTCTCTGTGACTTCTACACTGCAGCCATATGTAATGAAACACTGCCGGAACCTCTCTGCATACCCTGCTCCCTCTCCCCTATCTTCTTTACCAAGGTTCATTTTCCTCATCCTTCTGGACCTAGCCAAGGCATCTGTCCGCTGTCTTCTCCAGGACATTGTCCATGACCCCCATACCCTACGCTGGTTGACATGTGTCTCCTCTGTGCTCCCATGGTTAGCACCTTGTCCTTGCTATGTTGGAGTGGTTGTCTTGTTGAATTTCAGTTGTCAGTACCTGTATCTCGTCTTTGAGCTCATGGTGGGCAGGGCCTTGATCTAGTTTGTGTCTCTAATTCCAGTCTCTTAGCATAGTCGCTGGTATATGTAGACTGCTATTCCCTCACTGCTGATGCAAGCAACTGGGGCAGACAAGGGGCCCTAGAGCTCCAGAGGTGGGAGCTTGGCTGGATGTCCTGGCAAAGGAGCTCCAGTCTGCCTGTGCTTATTCGGGTCCATTCCCTTTGTGCGCTGCAGTAAGGGATCCCTCTGTGAGGCAGGGACGGAGCAGTATCCCAGGCATCAGCATTCTAGCTTCTTCCTCCACCCCATGCCCTGTCCCATGCCTGGTGGTGGTGATGGATGTGCCGTAAGCCGTGGGGAGGGATAACAGAGACCCACTTATGCCAGGTGTGTCCCCAGAGCCCCTTGGGCGTGACCTCTGTCAGCTGTCCTCATGCTCCTGCCTCCGTGTGTTCAGCCACTTTAGTTTCCCCTCTGCTCTGACTTCTCCCCAACAGCCCCAGGGGCTTCCAGAGCAGGACTCTTGGATAGTGACCTCCACTCTTTTCCTACCCCACCCCAGCTCGAAGCCAGAATTCCTGCCAAGCCTCAGACACATCCACACACCATGGGCTGACCCAGGCCCATCAGAAGCTAAAAGAGTGGGGAAATGGCCGAGGATGTGAGGACTAAGTGGCTGGAACGAACCATCCTGTTTCAATCACCCAATTTGGTTTCTGTCCAATTTGGCTGGATAAAAGGAAGAATGGTCTAGCAAATAGTGCTGGCTGAGAGTGAAGTGGCTGCCTTGTGAGTTCCCTTCAACAGAGGCCGAACAAGCCATAGTTTGGGGTGCTTTGAAGAACTTCAGAAGCCAGAGGAGATTTGGAGGGTTTCTCCTCCACTATCTTTAAGCCTCCTTCCACTCTCAGACCTGAGATGAGGAGATTCCACACTCCTGGATCTCAGGCTGAGGGTGCCTCTGAGCCTCTTCCCTCACCTTCCGTCACCAAGGTTACTGAAACTCCTGACTCCTTCCCAGGAGGATGGGTCCCTATCCCAAGAAACGGGGGCAGGGAGGGGCGGGTCTGCTCACCTGCCGGTACCAGATGTAGGTGGTCAGCACCTGATTCTTCTCATCCTGTGAAAGGAAAGGGAGCTTGAACAAGTAACCCTGTGGACTGGAGGGCCACCCCGCACACGCCAGCCGCTAAAGGAGAGGCTTCCTTCTGCCCCTATTGCTTTGGGAAGTAAAAGTGAAGAGCAGGGGCTGGGGTGGGGAAAGTAGATAGACTGGAGCTCCCTGGCCAGACAGGAAAAGTTAGTCGTTCACTAGGGCACACCTGGAAAGAAGCAACAATGATTGATTGATTGATTGATTGATTGATTTTGAGACAGAGTCTTGCTTGTTCTGTTGCCCAGGCTGGAGTGCAGTGGCATAATCTCAGCTCATTGCAACCTCCACCTCCCAGGTTCCAGTGATTCTCATACCTCAGCTTCCCAAGCAGCTGGGACTACAGGTGCATGCCACCACACCTGACTAATTTTTGCATTTTTTAGTAGAGATGCAGTCGTTATGTTGGCCAGACTGGTCTTGAACTCCTGGCCTCAAGTGGTCTGCCCACCTCAACCTCCCAAAGTGCTGGGATTACAGGCATAAGCCACCATGCTCTGCCAACAATGATTTATGTTTCAACTTCAAATATACATATAATGCCAGGAGCAGTGTCTTACGTCTACAACCCCAGCAATTTGGGAGGTTTAGGCAGGCGGATGGCTTGAGGCCAGGTGTTCGAGACCTGGCTGGCCAACATCGCAAAACCCTGTTTCTACTAAAAATACAAAAATTAGTCAGGTGGGTTGACTGATTTTAGTAGAGTAATTTTAGTAGACTAAAATTAGTAGAGACTGTGAAGTTAGGTCCTGCCTACCTGACCCCAACACAGAGCCACTGCATCTCACAACTGCCTTCTTGTTTATCTCTGCACAATGTCTGCCTACCTCTTCTGAGCAGTGCACCCCACCCTACTGTGATAGTTGATGAAGGAATTGATGAATAATTGATCTGTTGGCTGATTCTTCAACAATCATTTAGTGACACCTGCCAGGTACCAGGGATGTTTGTAAGGCACTGAGGGCATAGAGATGCATGGGACAGTCTTAATCCTCATACAGCTGACATAGAGAGATGGCTAGCATTATGCGGTGTATGAAGAACCACATGTGGGAAGTGACTTCCTCACTGTGGGGGTGAGGGAGCAGCAGCCACAGGGTGAGCCCAGGTTTCTGGTTTGGGCAGCTGTGCAGATGGTGCTGCAATCCATCCTGAGCTGTGGTGCCAGAACGTAGGTCCTATGGGTTCTCAAAGGCCTACCAAGCTGCATAGGGGGTGACTTGTCTCACATGGCCTTCTCCCACCCCCAAAAGGTCTGCCTGTGTGCAGTTGGGGTTGAGCCTCACCACGTCGAGGATAGCATAGACAATGACGTCAATGGATACAGTGGTTGGCTTCCTCCAGTCCCTTACGGGGCGCACGCCCTTCCTGTAGTTGGTCAGAAGGTAATCCGACAGCCTCAGCAGAGCAGGTCTGGTGGTGTTTCGGCCCTGAAGGCCACCGCTCCTCCTGGCTGGGAAGGAAAACAGTTCGAAGTAGACACCAGCTCCCCCAAGTCTTCCCTTTGCCCTGGTTTGTAAGCTTTTAAAAGAGATGTATCCCCACCATCCCCACCTCACAAAATTCTAAAATATCCCCACAGACTGATATTCTCACCACTAGAGCATTTTGTCTGCAGAGATTGCTACCATAATTCAAATGGATTACCTTGTAGAAAGGACCTATGCATTCATTGACAGGAAGCAGAGATCTGGCTTAGAAGAGCAGGTGGCACGAGACAGCTGAGGTTCAAAGCAGGCTGAGGGCTAAAAAAGGTGGAGAGTAGGTGGCCCATGGGGCCTAAGCAAGGGCCTCTGGGGAGCAACAGGGAAGCTGGCTGTCAGGGTGTGATACTAAAAGCAAGAGGGTTGCAAGAAAGCATGACTCCAAGTGCACAATTTCTAAGCCCAAGGGTCTGCATCAGAGTTTTCCTCAGCCGAGGTGAAACCTCAGCATCTGCACACATCATCTACTTTTTGAGTCTGAAACTGGTAAAGAAAGAAGGAAGTGTGGGCATCTGGTGAAAACTGACATTCCCTCTACATCCTGCAAAGCCACCCCAAGAGGATCCTCGCACCCTGCCCCAGGCACACACAAGCTATGGGCAGAGGGCTGGCCCAGTCCACCTCCTAGGGTTGCTGTATGGGCAAACTTGATGGGCTTAGAAAGGTGGTTGGGGCGAGGTGTGGAGGGAGTGAGAAGAAATCAAATGACTTCCCGGGCAGGTGGCCTATGGGAACAAACCAGTAATGAGACAGCCCAGCTCCTGGGCCCTGGTCCTGTTCTATGAAGCTTTCATGTGCAGCTCAGTTTTCACACTGGAAGCAGTAGGAACACTTCCAGAAGGGTGGCCTGACATACAAAAGTGAAAATTCATGGGACGGTGAAGGGAGTACAACCTAGAGGGCAGCAAAGGGGAGCAGAGGGGAGATGGAGCTGGCAGGCTAGTCAGGGTCTTTCACTAACCAGGTGCCAGCAGGCCTGGCTTTTGCTAAACAAGAGTGCGTCTTCTCTCATCTTGTGTGCAACCTGGCAACAAATCAGTCCTGCGGATTCCCCACCCTTGCACCCACTTTTCCCTGATAAGCTGCTGGCTTCCTTCAGAAGGACAGAGAAGAGCAGAGAGAACACACACACACACACACACTATTTTTTTTTAAGTGTCTCCTGTGGAATAACATTAATGTACATATTCTTCATTTAACTTTAGAACAGTCCACCAGAGTGGCTATTTGCAGACAAGGATCCCCAAGCCCCAGAAAGGTGAACACCGTGCCCTGCAAGTGGAGGAACTGAGATTCGAATGCAGACCCATGTGCGTCTTCACTACACCAGCAACAGCCTGGGTCCTATTGACTGGGATCCTGACCAGCTTGGAGAGCCCTGAACTCATCCCAGCAGGCCCAGGGCAAAGGACCATTGCTGGGAGGGACAGAGTTTCTTTTCAGTCAAGGAAGCCCCCGACCACAGTCATCGCTTACAGCTTGCGTTTTCTTAACCTACGGAGCATCCCCAAACGACCGCTCCCGGGAGGAAGGACATCTTGCCCAGAGCCCTTTACGTCTGTCCAACCCCTGGATGGCCTCCTTCTAATTGTGCCCCAGTGTGCTCCACCCCAGCTCGGTAGGGAGAGAAGCCTCCCAGAGGGGAATGAACATGGTCTGCAGCAAAAGGAAGCAGGCCCCTTTGTGGCTAAAACACCCTACCTTCAAGGGAGTCAGGAAAGGACGGGCGTAGGGAATGTAGAGAGAAATTGGGTGTCACTGGAGTTTAGTCCTGGAAAGGAACCTGGGGAAACCTCAGACCCAGAGAATGAACCTATGCAACAAAACCAGTGAAGCTGAGGAAAGATGACTAGACTAGTTCTGGTCCCCACTCTGCTGCTAACAAACTGTGTGACCTTGAATGAATTACCCGCCCCCTACTCCTGGGCCACAGCGTTCCCATTTATAACAGGCAGGGGTGGACCAAATGAGTTCTAAGGTCCCTTGCAGCTTTCATTCAAAGAGTTTAGGGAAGGGGCAAAGAGGAGAGGAGCGCCCTCCTGGTGCCTGTCTTTTTATTGCTGATACGCCAGGCTACTTCTTTGCTCCCCTCTTTGCAAACTCTGCTCTTGCCCTGCCCCGGAACGCAACATTCCCCACTCTCTCTAGCTTGACCACCATGCTTCAAATGCTGTCATGCTCACAGGTGGTAAGACAGCTGACCTTCCTGCAGCCACCCCGTTCCCCACCCTCGTCTCCACAGCCCTCCAAGGATGGAAGCATCCCCCGCCGCACCTCAGCAGATGGTCAGCCGAGTCCTGCTGCTTCCCAAAGTCCACTTACCTTCTCCCTGTGCCAGGAGCATGGGGAGGAGCAAGGCAAGCAGCGCCTGCTGGACCCACAGCAGCATAGCGAGCTTCTCACGCGTAGGAGTGCCTCCGAGTGCTCAGGGCGAGGCCCACCAAGGGCCAGCTTGCCTGCCCCCTGCCAACCTCATGTCCCAGCCAGCCTGGCTCTCGTGGCCACTGCTCACACCTTCTGAGGCTGCAGCCTCGCACTCCCCGGGCCACCAAGGTTGGAGAGCCGCCAGGTTTTCCTGCAATCAGTCCTTCAGCTGGATCCTGTTTCAGGCGGGAGGAAAGGGGAGGGGACGGCTGAGAGGGGGCCCGCCCTAGCTGATGTCATGCTGTGGGAGCTCAGTCCACCCATTCAGCCAAGGGGCTTGGTCATGTTTCCCCAAGGAGTAACTTAGGTGGGGACAGGGGCTGCAGAAGCCCCTGAGACAAGGGTGCAGCCTGACCCCCGGGAGGTGAACCAGGCTGCTGCTTTCATTGATGTCCCTTGGCAAGCATGTTTCTGTGGCACTGGACTGGGGCAGGATAGGGTGAGTCAGGCAGGAGCAGGTGGGCCATTCTTTTACTCCCCAGAGTAACATAACCAAGCAGGTGATTGGGCACCTCTGCAGTTACAGGAAGGGTAACTGGGGTCACCACAGGTCTGCCCTTTTGCCCTCATCTAATTAATCATACTTAAATAGTAAAATATATATTAACAAATAATAAATATACAATAAAAATAAACTTATACTATACATATTTATTTTATGCATTCTTACTGTACATTATAAATACATGTAGTAAAAATAATAATAATACGTGCACTTCATAGAAAAATATAAAGAAAAATTAAAATCATCTGTAAACTTACGACCCAGAGACAACCACTCTTAACATTTTGGTGTATATTCTTCCATAATTTCCTTCTGCAATGTGTATACAACGGAGTAAATATCACACACATATAATTTTGTATCCTCCTCTTTTTTTGCTTGATATCATTTCATAAGCATTTCTTTTCTTTCCTTTCCTCTTTTTTTTTTTTTTTTTTTTTTTAAGACAGAGTCTCGCTCTGTCACCCAGGCTAGAGTGCAGTGGCGTGATCACTGCTCACTGCAACCCCAACCTCCCCCATCTCAGCTGATCCTCCCATCTCAGCCTCTTGAAGAGCTGGGACTACAGATGCAAGTCATGCCTGGCTAATTTTTGTATTTTTGGCAGTCCCCCAAAGGGACTAGAGGCATGAGCCATCACACCTGGCCTCGGAAGCATTTTCAATACCTTCCCTTTAAATGGAAGTGGCTTTCTTGAAAGAAGTGTTTCTTTTTTCATTGCAAGTTAAACAGACAAGTACCTATCCCTCAGGCCTCAGCTGTGTACCCCTAAAGTTGCCTGCAAGAAGAATTACCGTGCATTTCTATGTGAGGGAGTCCTACCCTAGCTCACCATTTGGGTAGATGCTCCTGTACCAACCATGGCAAGCGTCAACAACAACACATTTTCTTTCCTTTTAATTTATTTTCCACTTGACTCTAAGTGTGAAATAGGCTAGGAACCCTGCAGTAAGGAGGAATTTTCTGAATTGTAGGAAAGAAAGGAAGGAAGGAAGGAAGGAAGGAAGGAAGGAAGGAAGGAAGCAAGGAAGGAAGGAAGGAAGGGAGGAAGGGAGGAAGGGAGGAAGGGAGGAAGGAAGAAAGGAGAAGAGAAGAGAAGAGAAGAGAAGAGAAGAGAACCATCTTGGTCAGGGCTGCGTCCCTTTTGGTTCTTATTCCTGTGCATTATGAAATCTGCGTAAAGCATTATACCATTCACCTATGGGGTCCTTTCCTGGGGCCATTAGCGGGGTGTGGTTCTGCAACATGCAATCAAGTTCAGGGAGCCTGGGCTACTCTTCTCTTAAGTCATGTGCTTCTTCACTGCACAATCCAGAAAAACATGGACAATCAGCTCCAAGCCTTTCCCTCGGGAGAATGGAGATGAGGGCAGTGAATAGAAAGAGAGCCCCAAACTTCTAGAGAATTTATAGAGCCAGACCTCTCCAGAATTCCAGAATGAATGGCCTCAGACTCGAGGTGTGACAGCAGGATAAGGCAAGGCAAGAAGAACCAGGCTGCCTCCTGGGCCACGAGGCTGAGGTCTTGAATGGGGCCCGAGCAGAGCACTATAGATTCCTAAATGCATCTTCAAGCCCAAAAAAGATTCTTTTTTCTTTTTTTTTTTGAAACAGGATCTCACTCCATCACCCAGGCTAGAGTGCAGTAGCATGATCACAGCTCACTGCAACCTCAACTTCCCTGGCTTAGGTGATCCTTCCACCTCAGCCCCCCAAGTAGCTGAGACTACAGGGGTGTGCTACGATACCTGGCTAATTTTTGTATTTTTAGTAGGGACAGGGTTTTGTCATGTTGCCCAGGCTGGTCTCCAATTCCTGGGCTCAAGCGATTCGCCCGCCTCGGCCTCCCAAAGTGCTGGGATTATAGGCATGAGCCACCGTGCCTGGCCAACAAAGTATTTAAGCTCCTTCTTACCTCTAAGTGGCCATTAGCACTTAGAAATCTGAAAATTTCTAGATGACTTTCTCCTGTTTATGTGCATTATGAAATCTGCATAGAGCATTATGCCATTTGTTGATGGGGTCCCTTCATACAGCCATAAGCTAGGGTGTGGCCTTTAGCAGTAACAAACCCATCTGGGGTTGCCATTATAATCATTTCCTCATTGGAGAGCAAATAGACACTTAATTGCTCCCCTGACACACCCTAAGCACTACCACAATGCTCCATTTTGTACCTGGGGTGTTTGTGTATATCCACAAGGCCCTCCCTACCTCTTGCTCCACACCTAGGCTGGTGTGGCCTCGGGCCCATTCCTCCCACAGAGCCGAACCATTTGGAGACAGCTGGGAAGAAGCATTAGAAACTGAGCCTGTTCTGAAAGGACAGCGCCAAAGCAGGAGGGAAGGGAGCACAAAAAAATGGAAGGTAAAACAATATTTTCACAGTTGTGGGGATCTGGAGAAGGAGAAGAGGGGAGAAGCAAAAAATAACAGGAACAAGAAGAGAAAGAAGACCAGATAGGAAGAAAGTTAGGAAAGAAACTGAGGAGGAAAAGGAAGATTGGTGGAAAAGGCAAAGAAGAAAGGGAGAAAAAAGAGAGGAAAATGAAAGGAGAAAAGAAAGAGAAGGAGGAGGTGGAAGAAGGATGGAGCAGAAGTAGGAGGTGGCTGAACTATGAAGCCAGGGTGGTCTGGGTGTGGCTCACCCCTCCCCACCGTAGTACTCTAGAAAAGGGGAGGGGGTGCCAGCCATGAGCATGTGTTACGACCCCTCCAGAGGTCCTGAGAAATCCAGGAGATCCTGTCCCATGGGCCCCAAGCGTTCATTTCTGCATTGAGCTCCTGTAATCTTCTGGGACTGTCCAATTGTGTTAGGAAGGAAAGAGGAAGTCCTCTGCACAGTGCGTGCATTTGAGAATTAGCTCCTTGGGTAACAGGATTAGAGGGAGCCGGGCAGGCCACGGCCTCAGATGGAGATGTATTGCCTGTGTGCCTTTCTGATGGAGCGGCAATCAAGTTTCCCCTGAAGAAATGTCCTATTAATGGATTTGATGGCACAATAGACAGGGGAAGCTGGAGCCGTGTGGCCAGTGGCGGGGTGTAAATTGCCTCAGATGAAACTGTGGAGTCACTTTTGCCCCTTTTAAATAAGATAAGAATTAGTGCGAGGCCTTGATGAACTCGCCTTGGCCGGTGGGGATGAGGGAAATGCAGAGGCCGGGCTAATTTGATTCCTGAGCTCTGCCTGCAGACAGCCAGGCTCCTCCCAAGGAACGGAGGCAGACACACAGATGGCAGCGATCCAGTCTGGGTAATGAAAAGCTCCGAGACTGCAGGACTCACAGTTCTGAGCCTTCCTTCCCCTTGTGTCCAGCAGCTCTAGCACTGCGGAGAGAAGAATGTGATCACACATGGGCCTCAACTTCCCACCTATTGCTGGATGCCGCTGCCCCTTGTCCTACCCCTTATTGCTTTTCTTGCTCCCATTTTCCAGGTTAAAACACAGAACCCAGAGAGCCTCCATAGCATGCCTTAATTCCCACAGCTAATTACAGACAGAACTGAGATCTTCCAGACTCTTGGCTCCAGTCTTTTCTATTACAGCTGTGTCTCCCATCTTCTGCAGTAAAATTTTACTGGTCTGTAAAACTTTTACCACCAAAGAGCCTGACCTTTTAAAACCTATAAACGTACCACAACTCTGCGACCTGTAGTCACATCTGGCCACACTAGGGACCCACCTGCTAGAAAAGGGCTGGGGGAGGCTTAAGGTTTGTCATCACAGTGCTAATGGGAAGATTTACCGTCCTCTTCCCTCATCTCCCCTTTGGTTGGGCACCCATGATTGGCACTTGCTCATACGGTGCCCCTGCAGAGCCTACCTCTCTCTGTGCTAGGGGTCAGATAAGGAGCACGTTTCCTATCACCCAGTTCCAGAGACTTGACGCACCCTGGTATGGAGGCTGGAAGACTCAGGGGCTGTCTACTCATGGAGGGGGTGGAAGCCAGCAGAACAGCAAAATGCGTGACTCAGGTTTCCTAGTTCGCCTGCCTGAAGAGGCAGCAGTGGGCATGATAGGAAGGAGAGAGGCACAGCAGTGTCTTCAACAGACATAGGAGAGCCCCTTCCTTCCTGGTCTTCTTTGCCCTACTGTCCTATCATGTATGACTCAGAGCTTTCCTCCACCAAGGCCCTGGGTCCTTGGAATGGCCCTGTTCTGCACCACTCCTCCAACAGTAGCCTCTATTCATCGAGCATATACTATGGTCCCAGCACTGTGCTCAGCTCTTTATCTTATTTAATCTTTATTTCCTATGAAGAAGATATTGTCATTACTCCTATATAGAAGATGAAAAAATTGAGGTAGAGTGGCGAGGCACAGTGGCTCATACCTGTAATCCCAGCACTTTGGGAGGCCAAGGTGAGTGGATCACTTGAGCCCAGGAATTGAGACCAACTTGGGCAACATGGTGAGACCCCACCTCTACAAAAACTAGAAAAATTAGCCCAGCATGGTGGCGCATGCCTATAGTCCCAGCTACACGGGAGGCTGAGGTGGGAGGATCACCTGAGCCCAGGGAGTTTGAGGCTGCAGTGAGCTGTCTGCAGCGCTCCTGATGGTATGGAAGGGATGTTAAGAGTTTGGGGAGTGTATTATTGTTATGTTACGTCTGAGTGCATGGAGTTTGGCTTCATCTGAAAGGTGGGGTTATTTTTTGTCTCCTGTCCCCATCATCTAGAACAGGGGAAGAGGTCTCTTCTAGACCTCCAACTGGACAGGTTGGAAATTTTAAGTAGTGGCACGGTGAAGCTTTTTATTCCCAATTTTGGCCTCAAAAGGTCAGATGAATGGGAGGTCGTTCCTATTGGTTGGGTGTGTGTATTGCTATCTTCTACACAGATACAAGCAAGGAATAGGAATTATGAAACCTGGCTGGGTGCAGTGGCTCACACCTGTAATCCCAGCACTTTTGAAGGCCAAGGCGGGCGGATCACTTGAGGTCAGGAGCTTGAGACAAGCCTGGACAACATGGTGAGACCCCGTTTCTACTAAAAATACAAAAATTAGTGAGGTGTGGTGGTGCTCACCTATAATCCCAGCTACTCAGTAGGCTGAGGCACAAGAATTGCTTGAACCCTGGAGGCCAAGGTTGCAGTGAGCTGAGATCATACCATTGCACTCCAGCCTGGGTGACAGAGAGAAACCCTGTCTCAAAAAAAAAAAAAAAAAAGAAGAAGAAGAAGAAATTTAAAAACCCAAGTGGGCCTCTGAAGTGGCACTGTACTTTTGAGACTTTATAAAGCTATTTCAGGAAAATTGCACAGGTCTAGAAGAACTGAGACCCCTGGGCGTTACAAGTTCATAGTTCAATCTTCACATACCCCTTTTGCTTCCTGCCTCTGTCTCTTCTGTTAATGTATTCATTCTGGAATTTCCAACCATCATGCTCCACATTGAGTGGAAGAGAAGGAAGGGGCCTTTGTTCCTGGTTAGGCCAATGTGGTGGCAGCAACACCTGTATGAGAGAGAGAAGCACCAGAGTAAGGTGAGACCCAAAGAACTGCATGGTGCTGCTTGGTTCCTGCTCTGTCTGCCTGGAGATCTTCCTGGTGCTAAACTTTGGAGATTTGGGGACTTATGCTCATAAGGGAGGAGGTAATCCTTCATACAAGCCATCAGGGAATGATAGGTATGAGAAATGGCAGAGCAGGCAGAATCCTTCCTTATTTCTTCCCTTTCCCCTCCTTTCTGGCACAGAAGGATGGTCTTACTCCAGTTATTACAGGTGTTCAAGATGGAAATGTTCCAGCCTCTTGAGTATCTCTCCTTCCTAGAAAATGAAACTTGCCCCTACTCATTTCCCCAAATTTCCATCAAATTCTAGCTTTTTCAACTACTTGTGGGTGGAAGCTTTTTCCTGTTCCCCAAGCAATGCAGACAACTGCAGAGTACTCTTCAGGGTAGGTCACCCTGGAAATTGTATCTAAAATTAGCAAGCTGGTAGCAAAAGCTAGGCTTTAATGGGGCTAGTGATGGGTCATCAGCTTATTGGTCACCCCAGAGCCAGACCTGGGGGCAGAAGGTCATTTGGCTTAGGTTTCTTTCTAACTCAAGAGTTAATAAACTTCAAGGAAGAAAGAACCAGAGAGGTCATCCTATTCCTGGCGAGTAGCCATTCACCCATCCGGCCACCCCAGAACTGGACCTGGGGCCAGTTGGTTGGGCTTAAATTTCTCTCTTACTTGAATTCTAAAGAACTTCTAGAAAAGAAGGGACCGAAGAGGCTATCTTATCCATCTTCTTGTTTCTGGGAAAAATAGAGGCTTAATGTATTATTAGTATTTTCTCAGAAATTTTCAAAGAGACCTCAAAAATCCCTTTGGGATTCTAAAACAAAGTTTCTTCTAATATCTAACTTTAATTGCACTTGGTACAATTTTGAATCATATCCTTTCATCCTGTGGAAATGAGTCCCATCTCCGATCCATTCTTTTCAGAATCTGAGAAGCAGATACATAGTGGTCATCCATGGGCTCTTCCAGAGGAAATAAAAGAAAAACAGAAGCAAAGAATAATCACATTGACCAATCTTTGTATGGCCATGCATGGTTTACAACATGCATTCAGGCATGTTCTCCCTTACATGAATTCATTCTAACACTCTGAGGCAGGTGACTGTGTTAGTCCCTTGTGTTGCTGTAAAGAAATACCTGAGGCTGGTAAATTTATAAAGAAAAGAGGTTTATTTGGTTCATGGTTCTGCAAGCTGTATAAGAAGCATGGTGCCAGCATCTGCTTTTGGTAAGGGACTTCAGGAAGCTTCTAGTCATGGTGGAAGAGGAGCGGGGAGCAGACATGTCCCATGACTAGAGAGGCAACAAGAGAGAGAGGAGATGCCAGGCTTTTAAGAATAATCAGGGCCGGGCGCGGTGGCTCAAGCCTGTAATCCCAGCACTTTGGGAGGCCGAGGCGGGTGGATCCCGAAGTCAGGAGATCGAGACCATCCTGGCTAACACGCTGAAACCTCGTCTCTACTAAAAATACATAAAAATTAGCCGGGCGTGGTGGCAGGCGCCTGTAGTCCCAGCTACACAGGAGGCTGAGGCAGGAGAATGGCGTGAACCCGGGAGGCGGAGCCTGCAGTGATTGCAGTGAGCCGAGATCACCCTACTGCACTCCAGCCTGGGCGACAGAGCAAAACTCCATCTGAAAAAAAAAAAAATCAGGGCTTTCGTGAACTAATAGAGCAAGAACTCACTCATTACTATGAGCATGGCCCAAGTCATTCATGAGAAATTTGCTCCCATGACCCAAACACCTCCCACTAGGCCCCACCTCTAACACTGTGGATCACATTTCAGCATGAGAGTTGTGGAAGATAAATGCCCAAACGCTATCAGTGACATTACACTTATTTTACACATGAGGAACTACAACTCTGAGATATTTACTGACTTGCCCAAGGTCTCTCAGCTATGTATGACCAAGCCAGGTACAGAACCCTAAGCCAAGGTAAGACAGCATTCCTGAAGATCTGATTCTGTCTTCTGCCTTTTCTACTGAGGAAAAATGTAAACAGGAAGAAAATGCAACAATTGTAACAGTTGCTGCCTTTCAGGGTAGAATGTATGTCTGGCAGACAGGGTGGGGAGAAACACGTTTTTCACTCTCCACCCTGTTATGCTTTAAATTTTATTTTTTAAAATGAGTGTTTTATTTAAAAATAAAATAAAGTGAGCTTTTAATAAGAAGCAATGGGAAAATGAAATAGAGCATGGCCCCAGTCTTGGTTCCATTGCGAACTGTGTGAACTTGGGCAAACCAACTAAACTGTCTCAATCATATACTCAATTTCATCACCTATCTAACGGGAATAAAGAAATAATTGCCCTGCCTACTAAATTCACCTATGTATTGAATTCACCAGCCTTTTGGGGAATATTATAGTTCAGTAATTATTAACCTGGAATGGGTAAGGCAATATCAATATCACCTGGTTCAAATTATGCATGCCCCTTCTCCCAAATATTCTGATATCCACTCTCTCTTCACCCTACACAGAAATCATAAAAGCCATAATTCATGGTGCTACCAGCTCTCTGGAATCTCTTTATAAGGGCACTAATCACCTCCCAAAGACCTCACGTCCTAATACCATTACATTGGGGGTTAGGTTTTAACATGTGAATGCTGGGGGAACACAGTCATTCAGTCTATAGCAATAACTAACAATATAGCAAGTAGCAATAATAAATAAGAAAGGAATTGTCCAAGGTCTCTCAGCTATGTATGACCAAGCCTGGTACAGAACCCAACACCAAGTGTCCAAACCCCAACCCCAGTTTTCTTTCCTTCCTTCCTTCCTTCCTTCCTTCCTTCCTTCCTTCCTTCCTTCCTTCCTTCCTTCCTTCCTTCCTTCCTTTATTTCTTTATTTCTTTCTTAGATGGAGTCTTACTCTGTAGCTTAGGCTGGAGTGCAGTGAAGCCATCTTGGCTCACTGCAAACTCTGCCTCCTGGGTTCAAGCGATTCTCTTGTCTCAGCCTCTCGAGTAGCTGGGATTACAGGCACATGCCACGATGCCAGGCTAATTTTGTATTTTTAGTAGAGAAGGGGTTTCACCATGTTGACCAGGCGTGGTCTCGAACTCCTGGCCTCAAGTGATCTGCCCACCTCAGTTTCCCAAAGTGTTGGGATTACAGGCATGAACCCCTGTGCCTAGCTCCAACCTCAGTTTTCTCATGTCTAAATTGGGCATAGGCCGGGCACGGTAGCTCACGCCTGTAATCCCAGCACTTTGGGAGGCTGAGGCAGGAGGCTTGCTTGAGCCCAGGAGTTTAAGACCAGCCTAGTCAACATGGCAAGACCTCACCTCTATGAAGAAAAAAATTAGCCAGGCATGGTGGCATGCACCTGTAATTCCAGCTACGCAAGAGGCTAAAGCAGGAGAATCACTTGAGCCGAAGAGTTCGAAGCTGTAGTAGCTCCACTGCACTCTAGCCTGGGTGACAGAGCAAGACCCTGCCTCAAATAAATGAATGAATGAGTGAATGAATGAATGAATGAGCAAATAAATAAATGGGGCATGGCCATATTTATCCTCATAGGTTGCTGTGAAGATTAAATGAGTTGTTGTAGATAAAGTACTCAGCATATGTAGCATATACGCAGCAAACTATCAAACTATATAGCCCCTAACAAACCATATGTCCCTTTTACCTACAAACAGAAGAGATTGAGAGGATTAATAAATAAATGAATAGGTCATGAGCAGTCTAAAAGAGTTAAATACAGCAATACAACATGAGAGGGATTATTCTAAGCAGCCTGTCTCCACAGCCCACGGGCAGAGCCTGGAGAGAGGACTAGAAAGCAATAGCTCAAGTGTGACCCAAGTGACCATCATCTTCCTCAAAGGCCAACTTCTCAGTGAGACCTTCTCCATCCTCCACTCTATTTTATAGATGAAATTATACTCCCAGTACTCTCTAGAGACCTTCTCCATAGCACTTGTCAACATCTAACATACCACATATATGTATTGCGTATTTTTCTGGTTTATTATCTCTCTCTGTCCCCGCCTCCACTAGAATGTAAGCTCTACAAGGCAGAGATTTTTATCTATTTTGTTGGTTCCAATCTCAGAACCTGAAAGAGTGTCTGTCACATAGTAGATGCTCAATAAATATTTGTTGAATGAATGAGTGGTATTAGCAGATAAATAAGGGGATCTGGCAAAATGCACCTGTGCTCTGGGACTCTCTCTGCTCCCTCAGAGGCCAGTCAACTGAGGGGGAAGGATACCACCAGTCCTGGAGCTGGAATCCTTGGCTGCCTCCTCTATTTCTGGGAATGCGTCAGCGGACAGTCCTTGTCCCACTGCTGCCTGAACTCTGGGTCTGCTGCTGTCTCGAGCAGTGGAACATAATGGAACTCACTGGCCATGGGGAACATTTGGGCCCCCAAGCTGCCGTTACCTAGAGAGAGCAAATGCTCTGGGACACGGAGCCTGTAGCCCTGAATGAGTAGGCAGAGAGATGAGACAATGAGGAGAGGGCAGGCGTGGGAGAAAGGGTGGAGGCAGTGAGGTGCTACATCCGTATTCCCCTGAGGGGACACCTCACCTTATAAGAATTCTGTCCACACTACTCTGTGGAGAGGCAAGACCCATTGAGGAGGTCACATTGTCCTCCTTCCCCGGGGCCACTGTCTCAATCACCTCAGCATTTGTGGGAGGGCAACTCCCAGCCGAAAGGAAGACCCTCAACACATCCCAACGTACACAAGCCTGCTTTGGTATCCAAGTCCTCCAGAGACAGAGATAGCAGAAAAAAACTCCCTTGGGCCTTAAAAACTATCTAGTCCAGCCTCTTTCCAGCACACAAACCTCAATGACATCCCAGCAAAAGATCTTTCAGCCTTTGCAGACCTCCAGGGATGAGACCTCTCAGGATAGCCCATTTCATTTTTGGAGAACTCTTTTCTACATTGACCTCCAAAACTGTTTCCCTAAAACTTCCACCTATCCAGTCCTATCCTTTGGGACTAATTTCTTTTGGATGTGAAAGTCCTTATGCCATAACTCCTTGTCTTCTCTGGGCACAAACCCCTCAGTTCTTTCAGCACCAAGTGTTGGAGCTGGCAGGACTCTGGACAGGGAGGGCAGAGACTCCTCTGAGTGTCCGCAGTGCTGGTACATGTGCTTGGGGCCTCAGAGGTGCTAGTCGGAGCCTGTGGAATGGGTGGACGAGTGAATGAATCTGGTGCAAGCTGCATAATTGATAAGTGAGGAAAGTGAATCTCTGTAGTGATAGGTGACTTGAGCAAGGTCACACAGCTCCCAGCACAGGATCTAGCTCCCAGTTTGGAGGATTTTTGAGGCTCATACCAGAGTGCTTGCAGCCCTAATGTGCTTTGTCTTCTCTTCTCCTTTCAGGTTTGGCCTGGTTAGCTGCACAGAGGCCCTCATAGCTCATCTGGCCCCAGTTACCTCTTTGTCCTCCCCTGATGTGACTTTCTTTCCCCACCCCTGCCACCCGCCCTCCCCAGGCAAGTTGTCCGGGAGTATCGCCCAGGCTGGAGTGCAGTCGTGCAATCTTGGCTCACCGCAGTCCCCACCTCCTGGGTTCAAGCAATTCTCCCACCTCAGCCTCCCTAGTAGCTGGGATTACAGGTGCCTGTCACCACGCCTGGCTAATTTTTGCATTTGTAATAGAGACAGGGTTTCACCATGTTGGTCAGGCTAGTCTTGAACTCCTGACCTCAAGTGATCCACCTGCCTCGGCCTCCCAAAGTGCTGGGATTACAGGCATGAGCCACCACACCTGGCCTGCTGTGACTTTCTCCATCAGTCTGTCCACTTCAACCTCATGGCCTTCCTTCTGTTTCTTGCACAGACCAGGCGTGCTCTGCCTTACAGCCTATGCCCCAGCTCTCCCCTCTGACTGGAGCTCCCTCCCTCTGCATGTCCACTTGGCGAATACCCCCTCTTCCTTCAAGTCGACATAAATCTCCCCTGCTCAGTGAGGCCTCCCGTGGCTACTCCATGTAATACCTTCCTCTGCCCCATCCCACCCTCACATGCCTGATCTCTCGTCCCCTGCCCTACTTTTTCTATTTTTCCATAGCCCCATTACCACCTAACATTCTACACAATTAACTTCTTTTGACTTCAATTGATTCTTTACTGTCTGTCTCTACCGATGGAACTTTAGCGCCATGAAGGCAGGGATCTCTGTGTGCTTTGTTCACTGATGTATCTATCCCAAGTGCCTGGAACAATGCCGGACACATAGTAGGACCTCAATCAATATTTGTTGACTGAATCTCCTACTCAGAGAATCTGCAGGGCCCCAGGTCTGAATTGCCACCCACGGGACACAAACACCGAAACCATGGTTGTTAATAGATTGGTTGATTCCATGACATGTCTCTTGGAATCAACTCATGTAATCATTGGTTGATTACATGACAGTGATCATTACATGATTACTGCTTTGTATCACTGTCTGTTGGGCACTGGCAACATGGCTGAAGGGAGACAGCCTTGCTGGGGGTCACCACAGAGGTTCTATCTGCAGCTACCCCCGGAAGGGTGCCCCCTACCCCAGGGCCAAGTGGAAGATCTACGGATTCAGTCGGCTTCACAGTTGATATAGTTTGGATGTTTGTCCCCTCCACATTTCATGTTTTGAAATGTGATCCCCAAGGTTGGAGGTGAGGCCTAGTGGGAGGTGTTTGTGTCATGGGGGTGGATCCTTCTTGAATGGCTTGGTGTCCTCCCCATGGTGATGAGTGAATTCTTGCTTGATTTGTTCATACAAGAGCTGGTTGTTGCAGAGCTGAGCCCCCTTGCCCTCTTTCTCTTTCCTCTTCTCTCACCATTGAAGCCTGCTCCCCTTCACCTTCCACCAGCAGTGGGAGTTTCCTGAAGCCCTCACCAGAAGCAGATGCTGGCACTATGCTTCTGGTATAGTCTGCAGAACCATGAGCCAAACGAACTTTGCTTTATAAATTATCCAGCCTCGAGTATTCCTTTAGAGCAGTGCAAGATGGCCTAAGACAATTGTTGTTCTTTTGCTTTTCAAACCATCTCAAAAGCTTTGTGTGGTTTCCTGAATAATTGCCCCAAAGATACTCAGGTCCTAATCCCTGGGACCTATAACTCTTACCTTAGACAGCAAAAGGGAAAATTCCAGATGTGATTAAATTAGGGATCTTGAGATGAGAAGCTATACCAGGTTGCCAAGGTCAGCCCTAAATGTAATGATTTAGTGTCCTTATTAGAGAGAGGCAGAAGATTTGATGATGGAAGAGAAGGCTGTGCATGACAGAAGCAGAAACTGGATTTGAACCTTGAAGACGGAGGAAGGGGACATGAACTGAAGAATGCCAGTGACCCCTAGAAAATGAAAAAGGCAAGGGCACAGATTCTCCCCTGAGAACCTCCAGAAGGAACCAACTCGACCGGCAGAAATGGTTTAACCCAGTGAAACTGACTTCGGACTGTTGACCTCCCAATCTGTAAGAGAATAAACTCGTGTTGTTTTAAGCTACTAAATTTGTGATAATTCTTCACTGCGGCAAAGGAAAACGAACCCATGCCATTCCACAGGCAATGCCCATTTTGCAATCACCAGCACAAACCCTAGTTTTGTTTTCTTACATCACACAAAACCTCAGACCCTCGGAGGCCAAGGTTGGGGTGGGAGGACCCCACAATATCCTGAGTGGTTTTCAGCCCTTCTGGCCTCCTGTTCCTCCTCTGGAGTGCTCTAAGTTGAGCTACCCTCTTCTTCCTCCTTCTCTGGAGCATTCCACCTCTGTAAATAGACCCTGAAGTGTCTCGCTGGCCTGGAGTAGCTTCCTGGAGAGGACCCTCTCAATCTTCCTGGTTCCAAGCATTTAATTAGTCCTAAATGAAGAGTCTTGCAGAAACGCTCAGCAGTCTGCATGTATGCTGACATAATCACATTTGCACATTGGCTGTTGTCAGTGATTGGCAATCTTGGAAATTTTCCTTCCTCTCTGGGTTCCCTGAAGGTGGTTTCATGCATGCAGCGAGCAGCTGCACTTCCCAAAGTCTGTCCTCTTGTTTCAGAGGACTCTTCTAAATCCTGTATCTTGATTTGTCATTGCCCTGAACAAGGGTCGAACTGAACAGCCCCAGAGTATTCCTGAACTTCACACATGAACATACAAATGGCTACGATTCAGTGTTCCTAGCCTTGAGATTTTTGTATATTGTCTCATTTATTCACCACAACAACCCTGCAAGGTAGAGTTACTATTCCCATCTTTCCGATGAGGAAACGTCAGCTCAGTGTTCTGAGGGAATCAGTCGAGCTTGGTGATTGCGAACTATGTGGTAACTGTGAGCACTGTGCTTCAAATATTCCAGTTCTCCCCCTTTCTGGGCACTTGTAAGGATTGTACTTCCCGGCCTTGTGGTAGTTCGGTGTGTTGCATGACAAGGACAGTAGGAATGAGCAGAAAGGACGTGTATATCTTCTTTTTTTTTTTTTTTTTCTGAGATGGAGGCTCCCTCTGTCACTCAGGCTGGAGTGCAGTGGTGCAATCTAGACTCACTGCAACCTCCACCTCCCAGGTTCAAGCAATACTCCTGCCTCAGCCTCCCTAGTAGCTGGGATTACAGGTGCACACCACCACGCCCTGCTGGTTTCTGTATTTCTAGTAGAGATGGGTTTCACCATATTGGCCAGGCTGGTCTCAAACTCCTGATCTCGTGATCTGCCCACCTCGGCCTCCCAAAGTGCTGGGATTACAGGCATGAGCCACCGCGCCCACCATTCTTTTTTTGTTTTTGTGTTTTGAGACAGTCTTACTTGCTCTGTCACCCAGGCTGTAGTACAGTGGTGTGATCTAGGCTCACTGCAACCCCCACCTCCTGGGTTCAAGCAATTCTCCTGCCTCAGCCTCCTGAGTAGCTAGAACTACATGTGCCTGCCACCACACCTGGCTAATTCTTGTATTTTTAGTAGAGATGGGGTTTCACCATATTGGCCAGGCTGGTCTCGAACTCCTGACCTTAAATGATTCAGGAGAACTCCTTACCTTCCCAAAGTACTGGGATTACAGGTGTGAGTCATCACACCCAGCCACGTGTGTATCTTTCTCTGCCATGGTGACTGGTGATATTCCCAATGGAGGCTGCAGCAGCCTGGGTCTCAGGGCGAGGACGTAAGACCAGAGCTGGGGCTGACCTCTGTGGGCACAGAGCTTGCTGTCATAAACCACAGAGATTTGGGGATCATGTGTTACCACAGCAATAACCTAGCCTGTCCTAACATCATTCAAATGCCAACTCTGCCACTTCCTAGCTACATGCCTTGGACAAGTCAGTCAGCCTCTCCGAAGCTTGGGAGGATGGATACGTGTCACCTACCACAGAGTTTTGGGGAGGACTTAATGAGGTGATCTGAGTAAGATTCTTTCCCCCTCCCCCCCTTTTTTTTTTTTTTTTGAGATGGAGTCTCGCTCTGTCGCCCAGGGTGGAGTGCAGTGGCATGATCTCAGCTCACTGCAATCTCTGTCTCTTGGGTTCAAGTGATTCTCCTGCCTCAGCCTCCCAAATAGCTGGAATTATAGGCATCCACCACATGCCCAGCTAATTTTTGTATTTTTAGTAAAGATGGGGTTTCATTGTGTTGGCCAGGCTTGTCTCAAACTTCTGGCCTTAAGTGACCCACCTGGCCTCAGTCTCCCAAAGTGTTGGGATTACAGGCCACCATGCTGGCCTAGCCTAGCCCCATTTCTGACACCTCTCCCTTCCCCGCTTCCCTTCCCATTTACATCTCTTCAGCCTGGGCAGGGAGGCCTCTGGGGGCCTCAGGATTTCAGCCCAAGGCAATGTGTGCATCTTCTCACCTGGAGTGGTGGGGGGCCTCTTCCCCAGCAGGGTACAACACTGCATGGGGATGATAACCCCTCACCTTTGCAGCTTCCACCCCAGGAGCTCAGGTAATGCCTCCACAGCTCCCTGGGGTGGGAGGGGCATGGGCTCTTACTCTCACCACTTTGCTTTTCAGAAGAAGCTACTAAAGCTGCTTGATGTTCAAGCAAATAATCCTGATACCAAATTCTGCTCTTTCACTCACTCATTGTGTGATGGTAGGCAGGGTTCTTAAACTGGCTGAGCCTTAGTTTCTGTATTTGTAAATGTAACATACCACGGAAGATGGTCATGGGGGCTAAATTAGCTGCACCAAGTCCTCATACAATGCATGACACAAACACGCTTCCCACTTCAGTAGCTATCAGTAATCATTATCATTGTCTTTAGTGTTATCTTGGGTATACTGTTATTTTCTCTCAGCCTCATCTGCAGAATGAGAGCTTTGCATGAGCTGGTCTAGATTCTCCTCCAACTTTGAGTTACTGCCTCACACACACGTACACACACTCTCTCCCTCTTGCCCAAAGAGGCAGAGTAGGGGACCCCAGGCCTATAAAGCCACAATGACAAGCCGGGGCTCTGCCTAGTGCCCTCTGTGTCAAGCTCAGGATGGCAGGGAGAGGGATGTGGTGGCTGAAGTGCAAGGGAGTAGGGTGTGATGGGAGGACAGGCTGCGTGGCAGAAGAGTCAACAGGCTCAGGGGGACCTAAGTGCCTGGAGTGCAGCCCCAGAGCCATCTCCTGTAGCCTCGGAAGCAATGTCCTATAAAATCTAATGGGTGTTTGAAACATTACCAGAAAGGGAAGGTCAGGGAGATGGAGAGAGCTTTCATCCCTCCCATGGACCAGGGCTGAGACATGGAGGCAGCAGGGAGAACAGGCCACTCGGCAGCCTGGGACCAGAATGAGAAGACAGAGCATCCGGTCTACAAGGGTGACGCCTCCCCTGAGCACTGGCACCTCTGGGAGGAAGGGGAAGGAGCAGTGGCAGCAGCACAGCCTCCCCTGTCGCCTGGGATTCTTTCCCCATCACTCTCCACCACCAGGGCTCTGGTAGGAGATGGTGGCCAGGCGCTTCCCTTGCTGCAGCCCGGCTGGCTACCTTCCAGGGAAACTGGCATGGATGCTCCTTCATCCAGAACTCTCCAGGCCTCTGCCCTGTGCCAGCCTGTGTGCTAGAAGCTGGAGAAACAGAAGGATGACAACCGCATAGTCCCTCTGGTCTCAGGCCTACCTCTACCTAATGTCTTATGCTTCACGCTCCCGGGAAAGGGAAGCATCTGGATGAACAAAAGGGCTGCGTCTGTGGGAGGAGAGTCAACTAAAGGATGCTTCTCCCTCAGGAAGAGGGACTCACACAAGTAAGGGCACTGGGCAGAGGATCCCTTGAGGTACCATGACCATAACTCAGCAAGCAGGAGGGCCCAGAGGCTGGCCCAGGGCAGCAATTGGGCTCTGCGAAACCGGGGGCCACCTGATCGCTGGTGCTGGCAGCCCAGTCTCATTCTCCAGAAAAGAGGGTGTTCGCTGCAGAGGAAGGGGGCCATGGAAGAGGCCCTCATTGCCCTTCACTCACTCTCTCCTTGGACGGCATGCACAGGGCCATCTCTGCCATCTGCCTGCAGCCTATAATTCAGCCGCCCAGCTGTGCTGAGTGCTCAACTGCTCTGATTGTGAGGCGGGGAGATTACCGAGTGCAGCGCAGTGATTGGCAGGTGCCCCGTGGGCCCAGCTGTCCTGGTAGCAGGGGTGGGCTGTATGTAACGCTGGGCTGCCTCTGAACACCCAGCTCCTCAGGCCTCCTAGAGTGCACACTCTCACCTTTTACCTCCATCGTTCTTCCATCCCTGCTTCTCCAAAGACAATGTACATAGCAGTCCCCTGAGAAAATGGTTGGAAGTCAGACTCAGACTCAGGAGGTCTGGGAGGACCTGAAATTCTGCATTTCTAACAAGCCCCAAGCGATGCTAATGCTGCTGATCCTGGACCCACGCTCTGAGGAGCAAACCTGGCAAGTGTACAAAGCGCTTTCATATGTGATCTCCCTGGGCTCTAATAACAGCCCTGTGGCAAGGTGGTAATGAAGAAGGATTCCTATCCTTCTCGATGCCTGAATGCCAGGCACTGTGCTCAGCACTGAATAAATCTTACCTTATTCCATTCTCTCAACACCTCAGCAAAACACCTCTTTCCAGGCCGGTGCGGTGGCTCATGCCTGTAATCCCAGCATTTTGGGAGGCCAAGGCAGACAGATCACTTGAGGTAAGGAGTTTGAGACCAGCCTGGGAAACAAGGTGAAACCCCGTCTCTACTAAAAATACAAAAATTAGCTGGACGTGGTGGTGGATGCCTGTAATCCCACCTACTCAGCAGGCTGATGCAGGAGAATCGCTTGAACCCGGGGGCGAAGGTTGCAATGAGCCGAGATCGCGCCACTACACTCCAGCCTGGGTGACAGAGTGAGACTGTCTCAAACAAACAAACAAACAAACAAACAAAACCCACCTCTTTCTGGAATTTCCAGATGGAAAAGAACTGAGGTTCGAAGATAGTGAAGTAACTTGCCCAGAGTCACAAACCTAATGTGTGGTGGAGCTGGAAATGAAATTAATTTATTATAACATGAGCCCCTCCCTCTTACATGTAAAGTTGGCAAATATGAGCGGCTTCTAAGAAGTAGAGCTCGGCAAGACGTGATGGCTCACGCCTGTAATTTCAGCACTTTGGGAGACTGAGGCAGGTGGATCACTTGAGTCTAGGAATTCAAGACTAACCTGGGCAACATAGTGAGACCCCATCCCTACCAAAAATACAAAAATTAGCTGGGCATGGTGGTGCGTGCCTATAGTCCCAGTTACTTGGAAGACTGAGGTGGAAGGATCGCTTGAGCCCAAAAGGATGAGGCTGCAGTGAGCTGAGATTGCGCCACTACACTCTAGCCTGGGTGATAGAGTGAGACCCTGTCTCTATTTAAAAGAAAGAGGTCAAGGCAGCACGTCTAGAGTCAGAGTGCACCTGTCCAAGAGCATGGAGTCTGAACCCAGGATACTTAGATTTGAATCCTAGTTTGGTCACTTTCTAGCTCAGTGATCTTGGGCAACTTACCTAATCTCTCTGTGCCTCAGTCTTTTTTCAACTGTGAAATGGGAATGATAATACTAAGGTTATTATAAGCATTATACATATTATGAGATTTCATTATACATATCCTCATATATGTAATTTTCATAACATCCCTAGTATTACCCACAACTCTATCTATCTATCTATCTATCTACCTACCTACCTACCGAGAGAAATTCTAACGGTCTAGAATACTGCCACCCAAAGCATCAGCACACTGCTTGACACATGGCAAGGATTATCCCTCACCTGATGTCACCTGTGGCTGACAGCACTAATTCATTACAACATGCTTTCCCACGGAGCCCACTGGTGGCCCAAAAATCTGTCTCCAGAGAGTTTCTGCAAAACCATCAGGTTTGTACTCAGATGAAATCCATGTCAGCTCTAAGTAACTGTGCCGCAGTGGAACTTAAATGCATGTTTCTGACCCCCAAACCTGTATTATTTTTACTACATCAATTCTGTTGGATTAAAAGCTCCTTCAAGGCCAGAAACTCTGAGAGTCCTATTCAAGGTGCTATTTCGACACCTGGCAAGGCCCCTGACACAGACCTGATGCTCAAGTTACTACTACCAAATGAGTGGGTGAGTGGATTCAAGCATGAATGAATATGTCTTGCCCAGGTATTGGTGTCATCAAATATCTTTTCCTGCATGCTTGCCACAATATCCAACATTGTCACATCGAGAGCCAGTCCTTTGAGTTCTGCTGCCCATTTCCACTAAACTACCCAGAAAACCAGAAGAAAAGGATACGTCCTGACTGGAATCTCAGAGGGGCTGTATTAACCGTGTCTTTTATTTGTTATATGCTAATGCTTTGACATCTGGGGCCTTGCTGACCCTGAAGAGACTACCCCTTGCAGGGTTAGCCAATTCCTAGAGATAGTAAACAACTCGCCTACAAGCACATTTTTCAAATACAAACCAATCCAGAGCCCACATCCCTACTAACCCTTTTTATCAGGTTCTCATACTCCAGGCCACTATCCACATGCCCTAATCATCCCAGTGCTGGATATCAGACAACTAGGCAGAGTCACCATGCCTCAGAGTCCCCTGAAGTGATTCACGCTAGCCCATCCTAAGCCTGCTTACCCTGCCTTACCTGCTCCTTCCTGCAGAAACAATTAAGACTCTTCCTCACAGTGCCTTCCCACCCCTAACCCTGTAATCAACCTGGGTGTTTTCTGGTGTGTGTGCCCTGCTTCCCATGGTGTAGTATGGCTCATGCTCCCCTGTTGGGAACTATGAGTAATAAACTATCTTCTCCAGCAATTGTCTCCTGATCTGTTGGCCTTGCCAATACCTCAAATTTTGAATTAATATGTTACATTTTAGAGCAAGGGCAGAGCCAAAGAGAATCCCCTTGCCGGGCATGGTGGCTTATGCCTGTAATCCCAGCACTTTGGGAGGCCGAGGCGGGTGGATCACGAGGTCAGGAGATCGAGACCATCCTGGCTAACACAGTGAAAACTCATCTCTACTAAAAATACAAAAAAATTAGCCAGGCATGGCGGCGGGCGCCTGTAGTCCCAGCTACTCGGGAGGCTGAGTCAGGAGAATGGCGTGAACCTGGGAGGTGGAGCTTGCAGTGAGCCAAGATGGCGCCACTGCACCCCAGCCTGGGCGACAGAGTGAGACTCCATCTCAAAAAAAGAAAAAAAGGATCCCCTTCCATGAAGCCTAAAATTTTGTATTTAATATGGAATCAACCTAAGTGTCCATCAAGAGATGAATGCATAAAGAAAATGTGGTACATATACACAATGAAATATTATTCAGCTATAAAAAGATAGTTAATTTGTCATTTGCAGCATGAATGGAGCTAGAGGTCATTATGTTAAGTGAAATAAGCCAGACACAGAAAGACAAAATTGCATGTTCTCATTTATATGTGGGAGCTAAAAACAAAACAAAGCAAACAGAATGATGGTTACCAGAGGCTGGGAAAGGTAGTGGGGAGGGAGGGAACATGGATAAAGAACAGATGGTTAACGGGTACAAAAGTCCAGTTAGATAGAAGGAATGAGATCTAGTGACTGGTAGCACAATAGGACAACTATAGTCAACAATAATTTATCATACATTTCAAAATAACCAAAGAGTGAGGCCGGGCACAGTGGCTCATGCCTGTAATCCCAGCAGTTTGGGAGGCCGAGGTGGGTGGATCACTTGAGGTCAGAAGCTCGAGACCAGCCTGGCCAACGTGGTGAAACCCTGTCTCTACTAAAATATACAAAAATTAGCCAGACCTGCTAGTGTGTACCTGTAAATAGCTACTCAGGAGGCTGAGGCGGGTGAATCGCTTGAACCCAGGAGGCGGAGGTTGCAGTTAACTGAGATCACACCACTGCACTCTAGCCTGGGCGACAAAGCGAGACTCTGTCTCGAAAGAAACAAACAAACAAATAAAACCCAAAATAACTGGAGAGTGGAGTTGGAATGTTCCTAACACAAATAAATGATAAATACTTGAGGTGATGGATATTTCAGTTACCCTGATTTGATCATTATACATTGTATAATTGTATCAGAATATCACATGTACCCTGTCAATATGTACCCATAATTAAAAATATTTTTAAAAATAAAGTTGTATCTTTAATGTTTTATTCTAAATTTTTGTTTCTTTGCCAAAATTTATCAGTACCTATTTTCATAGGAAAGTAAATAATTCCCCTAATAACATACTGTTGAGTAAAACCAATGCTTCAGAAGAGAAATCATGTTCATTCTGGGGCTTTGAGTATACCTGGCACACTGCTGGGCCATGCTAGGGATAAATGTACCCCAGGTTGAAAATCTGGCATGAACTCATGTCACCAATTTGTGTTTCAGAACAGATTAATTTTAAATGACTGTATTTAAAAGGCATTGGCACAGTGGAAGGATTTTGATCTCATTTGTGCACGGTGTCCGGGAAGGTAGATTTGGGAAGAGCACAACAATGAGATGTCCTTTGGGCAATGTGCCGACATAGGTTCCTGGGTAGATATGGGTGGGAAAGAGGAAGGAATGAGAGGAAACTTCAGCTACTGCACAAGCTGACCAAAGCCAGCCCCACGTGCAAAAGGAGAAGGAGACTCGTGTAAGGAAGAACTGCAAGCCGAGACTGCGCAGGGATGTGGGGAGAAAAAGAACTGCCAAAGCACCTGATTCCCTTGCTCTCAGCCTGGCGCTCTCCAAAGAGGATAAGCAGGATGACCAGGAGCTGGCTGTCCACATGCAGCCTGGGTCACCAGTGGCACTGAGGAGCGATGACCATCCTGCTAGACTTACATACACCCCAGGCCTTCAAAGCCCAGCACAGGCTGTGGGAGAGGTAGAGAGGGTGAGGTAAAGGGGGAGCAAGGGGCTCCCTCTCACTCAGATCTGGAGTCTTGCCTGACACAGAGGCCGCCCACAGCCCAGCAGTTCCTTCCACCCCTGCAGAAAACCTTGCTGCAATTCCTGCTTTATGGCCTCTGCCAAATGAAGCACAAACTTAACTACATCACCTCCCCGACAGGACAGCGGAGGGGGCTGGGGGCAGCGTGCTGGGCTTCTTCAGCCCCCTAATCTAATCACTGGCGTGGGTCATTTCAATTACGGACACCAGAGTGTGGTGGGGGGCGGGGCTGCTCATAAAAGCCTCCATGCTGTTGCTCAGCTAATTATGAAGCTCTTACTGTCTCCGCAGGTAAATAACTCAGGACTGAGCAGTTCCTGCTGCTGAGATGGAGTCTGATCCAGAGAACAGGACAAGGTAGGCTGAACTCGACAGGGCAATGGCTGAGGTGGAGCCCAGGGTCACAAATGGGGTTGCAAGGAAGGAAGCCCAGCCTTCCTGAAGGGCTCTCTGCCCTGAGGAGACAATCCACCATGCAGAAATGGGTGGATTTTACCTTAAAACCCAAGCTCTGAAGTTCCTAGAAGCCTCAGAGCCACAGGGCAGGATAAAACTTAGACTCCACCCACTTCTACTAACCTTGCTTTAAAATGTGTAATTAGATCTCTGAGAAGTGAGAGCACCTGGGGAAGCCTTGAGGCTGAGCTGAGAGGAGGATGAATTCTAGCAAGGGCGCTTTCACTCTGGCTCCCCTCATGGCAACTCTTTCAGTTCTGGCTTATGCAGGCTGGGGAGTCAGACCACGGGAGACGCGCTGCATCACAGTGGTTTAAAAGGTGAAAAGCTCAGCTTCCTTTATCATGGCAGCTCCTGCTCCTCTAGGACAACTGCAAAAGGTGTGGCGGGTATCTCGGGCGGAAAGGGAGACCCTCTGCCACCTGATTATTGGCAATAATCAAGGCTGCAGAGGCTCAGGGAGGTCATCAGATCAGCACTCAGAAGTCATCTTGCAATATAATTGAGGCCAGGCGTGGTGGCTTGTGCCTGTAATCCCAGCACTTTGGGAGGCTGAGGCGGGAGGATCACCTGATCAGAAGTTCGAGAGCAGCCTGGCCAACATGGTGAAACCCCGTCTCTACTAAAAATACAAAAATTAGCCAAGTGTGGTGGCGTATGCCTGTAGTCCCAACTACTCAGGAGGCTGAGACATAAGAATCGCTTGAACCCAGGAGGTGGAGGCTGCAGTGAGCCAAGATTGTACCACCGCACTCCAGCCTGGGCGACAGAGTGAGACTCTGTCTCAA
>NC_045446.1:103707573-103720729 GCF_002776525.5 Piliocolobus tephrosceles | reverse complement strand
AAGGAAGGAAGGAAGGAAGGAAGGAAGGAAGGAAGGAAGAAAGAAAGAAAGAAAACAGAGAACCAAGTACAAAGCGGGAAGATCCCTGGAGAATCCCTGACCAGCCTGCGTACTGGGAGAATAGGGTAGAGCCATGGAAAGTTCATGCCCTTTGTCGGGGCGGGAGGAGCCTGGCCTCTCTCTCCTGTTCTGGGGTGTGGTAACTGGGAATTCATTTTGTGAGGTGGGAAAACTGGCTAGCAGACTCTTGCTTTGCTGAGAGTCCCTATTTCCATTTTTTTTCTTTTTGCCTAGTAAATTCCATTTTTCTTACCCTTCAAAGTGTCTGCAAGCCTAATTTTTCATGGCTGTATGACAAGGACCCTGTTTTTACCTGCACTAATGAGAAAGTTCTACAACATGATGAACTGGGGCTGCCTGGCTGGCCTGGGAGCTAACTAAGTCTCTATTCTAGACATCAGTGAAGTCCCCAGAACTGGAGCTGTGATTTCTTGGTGAGTGCTGAAACCACCTTGGATTCTGGGAAAGAGCAGATGGTAGGAGCGTTCACAGCTGGGAGAATCCCATTTTTGCTCTGTTCCTCAGTTTCCTTTCTCTATGAAACAGGAATCATGAAATGTATGAACATTTGGAGGGGCTGAGCTAAAGCTGCTCTGCAAATAAGGGCTGCTGGCACCCCATATTCCTCCCACCACATAGGACACTATTCCAGGAGGAGGTCTGTAGTGCCATTTGTTCATGATGTTGTCGAAGAAAAGAGTCAAACTCTGTAAAATATTGGAAGAGATTTATTCTGAGCCAAATATGGGAGACGATGGCCAGTGACACAGCCCCCAGGAGACCCTGAGAACATGTGCCCAAGGTGGTCAGGGCACAGCTTGGTTTTGTACGTTTTAGGGAGACATGAGACATGCATCAAATACATTTAAGGTATATATTGGCTCTGTCCAGAAAGGGGCGACAACTTAAAGCCAGTGGGGCAGAGGGTTTCAGATCCTAAGTAGATTTCTGATTGGCAATTGTTTAAAAGACTTATTATCAATAGAAAGGAATGTCTGGATTATGGTAAGGGGTTGTGGAGACCAAAGTTTTATCATGCAGATGAAGCTTCCAGGCAGCAGGCTTCAGAGAGAATAGATTGTAAATGTTTCTTTTTTTTTTTTTTTGAGACAGAGTCTCACTGTGTTGCCCAAGTTGGAGTGCAGTGGCGCGATCTCAGGTCACCCTAACCTCCGCCTCCTGGGTTCAAGCAATTATCCTGCCTCAGCCTCCCAAGTAGCTGGGATTACAGGTGCACGCCACCATACCCAGCTAATTTTTGTTTTTTTTAGTAGAGATGGGGTTTCACCATGTTGGCCAGGCTGGTCTTGAATTCCTGACCTCAAGTGATCCACCTGCCTCAGCCTCCCAAAGTGCTGGGATTACAGACGTGAGCCACTGCGCCTAGCCAGATTGTAAATGTTTCTTATCAGACTTAAGATCTGTGTTGATGTTAATGTTGGTGCTGGCCAACTTTTCCAGAATTCCAAAAGGGAGGAGGGCATAATGAGTTATGTCCGACACCCCCTTCCCATCATGGCCTGAATCCCAGTGGTTCAGGTTAACTTTGGGATGTCCTCACTGAAAGGATGGAGTCCATTCAGATGGCTGGAGGGCCCTTAGAATTTTATTTTTGGTTTGCAATGTCATTGCTTCAGGACGCAGACCTGACTCTGGGGCTTTGAATGAGTTCTGGGCTGCAGTTGAAATTAAGGTACACAGGGACCAGTTTGGTGACCAGCCTTCACTCTTAAAGGGCTGCTTGTTAGAGGCTGATGTAAAGAACCTGGGCAACGTCACCTGAGAATGGAACAAAGGTGAGTTGCATGTGAGACGAAATGGGAAGTCCCTTTGGCAACCCCTGCCACACAAGTTTCTCTGTAAGGAGACATGTGATAGCTTCAGTCCTTGGCCTTTGGATCCTATAATAGTGGAACAACTAGGGGAGTACCAGAGCCCATTACTGGATTCTGAAAGAGGGAGCTGGAAATCGGATCCCACACCAAAACTCAAGACTGGAGTCCATCTGTTGATAGGAAGCAGGTCTTATCTTTATTTTGTGATACATTATTTACTTTTCAAAGCATTGTTCAATACATTCTTTCATTTTGATCCTCATAACTCTGAGAGGGGTAGAGTAAATATAAACATTCCCAATTTCAAATAAGGTAAGTTGAAGTCTGAGAAGTTAAGCTCATGGAGGTCCCCTGGCTAGATAATGTCAGAGCCAGGACCACCATCATCAGAGTCAGGACTCCTGACTCTGACACTGGTGCTTTCTCCAAGACGTAGCTGGGAAGGAGAAAGACCCCACAGTGAGGAGTTCACCACAGGCCTTTTCCTGCTTTCCTCCTCTGTTAACTGGAGGAGGAAGTGGAGAAAGCCAGAATCGACATGGATGGGAAACTAAGGGGCCATTGGGACCGTGATGCCTAACTGAGCACATCAAAGCAGAGGAGGCCAGCAGTAGAAAGTAGGAAGTGAGGAAGGAAACAGGTGGAGGTTTGCATGGACACTTCCTGTTCATAAACTTCTTATGTTCCTCATTTCATTAACAGCAGCAGTGGAATTTCATGGACAATTGGTGCTGAGCACTAACTGGGAGGTAATGAGAGAAGGAGGATGCAGGTAAAGGCTGTTTGAATTTAAATTCTTTTTCTTCGGGGGGATAGAGGGGGGCAGATTTTTCTAAAGGCAATTTTAGTGCTGGAAAGAGTTTCTAGCAAACAGCTTTTGGAGTTTTGCGTCTTCTGCTGACAGCGTTAGGACTGATGACTATCACACAGCCCACTATGTTCTACCTGTCGACCTTTAGATGATGGCACCAGATAAGAGACAGAAGGATGCCTAGAGACTGGGGGTCTGACCTTGGATAGATTTTGCCTCTCAGACGTGGGAAAACACACTAGATAGTTGTCCACTCATCAGCAGTGAGCTAGAATGAGTCTCCCGGCAATAGTTATTGCAGAATCACCATATGATATAAAACTCTGTATGGACCTGGGCATAGATGGGGCATTAAACCAGAAGTAGAAAATAGGGTAACTATTCTAGGAGTGTGTTGTCTATATGACAAATCACAAACACACACACACACACACACACGAAGGCATAAAGCATTCAAAGGGAGAAGGATATAAGGTAAGGTAAGATTAAAGGTAGAGATAAGTGGGGAGTCGGGGTGGTCAGGTGAAAAGGCTGTGGGGAAGAAGGCTGTTTTGAGCAAGGCTCTAGAACAGAGTTGAAATACAGATTGCCGAAGCAACAGAAGAATACGTCACATAGAAGTAGAAGCTTAGATGGAAAAAACCCTTTCCCGAAGAGGATGGCAAGCGGGTTGGCTTGGCTGGATTGAAGAGACTGTGATAGAAAACAATGGAAGAGGCAAGTAGAGTCAAATACAAAAAGAAGGCCATGTTGTGGGAGGGTTGAATTCTAATCTTAGGATTCAGGTTATGAGGCCATAATACATATTTGTCTACTAGAGAGTATGAGCTGGAAGTTGATTAGTTACCCAAGTGCCAGGGTGACCAGGACTCTCCTGTTCTGGATGGGTGAATGAGGACGTAGATGGGAAGCTAAGGGGCCATCAGGACTGTGATGGTTAATTTTATGTGTCAACATAGCTAGACCATGGTACACAGATATTTAGTCAAACTTTATTCTATACGTTTCCAGGAAGGTAATGTTTAGATGAGATTAACACTTAAATCAGTGGATTTTGAGTAGAGTCAGTTACTGGTTATAATATGGGGAGGCCTCATCCAATCAGTTGAAGGCCTTAATAGAACAAGACTCACCTTCCTGGAGGAAGAGGAAATTCTGCCACTTTTGGACTCAAACCGCAACCCTTCCCCAGGTCTCCAGCCTGCAGGCCTACTCCGCAGATTCTGAACTTGCTAAACCTCCAGAATCATGAGTGTTGTGGGCTGAAATATGTCCCCTCTGTCTGCTGCCCACTCCCCAAAATTCATATGTTGACATCCTAACCCCCAGTACTCAGAATATGACTGTGTTTGAACATAGGGCCTTGAAAAAGTACTTAAGGTTAAAAGAGGTCACTAGGATGGACCCTAAGCCAACAACACTGGTGCCCTTGTTAGAGGAGAAAATCTGGACATAGACATGAGCATGCACAGAGGAAACGTCACGTGAAAACACAGCAAGAAGACGTCAGCCTGCAAGTAAAGAAGAGGGCTCAGAAGAAAGCCACCCTATCTGCACCTTGATCTTAGGCTTCTAGCTTCCAGACTGGTGAGAAAATAAATCTCTCTTAAAGCTACTTAGTGGGTAGCATTTCCTAGCTGACTAGTTCAGGGACAGTGGATTATAACTTCCTTGAAGCAAAGGACCGTGGACCATGCCTGTCCTCCCACTCCGTGCGTTGCCCCTTGTGTGTGGATTAAATAATGTGCTGGACTGGGCTTAGAAGCCTTGGCACCTACTAGTAAAATACAAAATATTAGCCAGGTGTGGTGGCGTGCACCTGTAGTCCCAGCTACTCGGCAGGCTCAGGCAGGGGAATTGCTTCAACCTAGGAGGTAGAGGTTGCAGTGAGCCAAGATTGCGCCACTGTACTACAATCTGGTGACAGAGCAAGACTCTGCCTCAAAAAAAGAAAAAAGAAGCCTTGGCACCTGGGTTCTCTCCAGTGGGGATGCACTGCTGAGGAGGCACAGGAAGGGGGCGGAGGCAGCGGACTTAGCTGGGAAGTGGTAATGAAAGCCTCAGAAGGTGAGGGCTATGGCAGGAATTTTATGCTGTGGTTGGTTGGTAGCAGGTTGACCATGGGAATCACATCGAGTGAATAATCATCTGTGCTGACTTATTTTGTATTCTCTGGTGTGCCAAACATAATGCTTAGGACTTAATCAATACTCTATAAAGGTTTTGTTGAATGGGCGACTGAATAAATGGCCAAGGCAGGGCTGGAAGATGGAACCATCTTATACTTTTTTAAAAACTGCTTAAGCATACATAAATGCATGTATGTGCCTAGAAATTTTCTGGAAGAAATTACTAACAGTGGTTACTCTGGGTGAGTGGACTGGGATAAGAAGGAAAGTTAACTTTTTTACTGTACACTCATACTGTTTATACATTTTCATGACCATATGATTCTTGGATCACACAGCAGACTATTAGGTATATGAACCTGGACTCAGTGGAAAGGCAATGAAGGCAGAAAGCCTTTTATTTTATTTTTTTTGAGACAGTGTCTTGCTCTGTTGCCCGCGCTGGAGTGCAGTGGTGCAATCATGGCTCACTGCAGCCTTGAATTCCCGGGCTAAAGCAATCCTCCCACCTCAACCTCCCAAGTAGTTGAGAGTGCAGGCATAAGCCACTACGCCCAGCTATCTATCTATCTATTTAATTATTTATTTATTTATTGGTAGAGATGGGGTCTCACTATGTTGCCCCGGCTGGTCTTGAACTCCTGGGCTCAAGCAATCCTCCTGCCGTGGCCTCCCAAATCCCACCTCAACCTCCCAAGTAGCTGAGAGTACAGGCATGAGCTACTATGCCCAGCTATTTATTTATTTATTTATTTATTTATTTATTTATTGGTAGAGATGGGGTCTCACTTTGTTGCCCCGGCTGGTCTCAAACTCCTGGGCTCAAGCAATCCTCCTGCCACGGCCTCCCAAAGCATTGGGACTATAGGCAAGAGCCACCACACCCAACCCAGAAAGCTTTTTAACCCACTGTCATTCCCCTTCTTCTCTCTCTTAAATGCCAGCACAATTACTGAGATCAGAACACTTCAGTCTTCACAGGCCGCCCCACAGTGCCCAGAGGGAGCACAGAGTAATGGTGTAGAGCCCCAGCATGGAAAGGTAGCTTCGGAAGAGCAGTCGATCAAAGCGGGACAGGAGGACCAGCCACTCTGCCTCCTGTTGGTCTGTCTGGTCCTGAGTTTGGAGATAGTTGTTGATACACTGAAGCTGCGACCAGATTTCCTTCAGGGTTCCTGGCTGGGCCGGGTGCTCTCCATAGAACAAGGACTCTGTATGATGGAGGAAAACACCCTGGGTGAGCCAGGGACTACCAAGATCCACCTGGACTTTCTCTTGACACTGATGGCCTCATCCTTCAAGGACAGTTGTGGGTGAAACTGAGCAGTGGGTTGTGTTTGGGTTGGGTACTCTCCCCACCCGATTAGGGGAGGCAAGATTGTACTGCAGGAAGCCTGGAGAACACGTCAGAGCTGTATTATGTAAGCAGGGTGTATGTGTGCTGGATCCGTTCAGGAGATTTTCTGAGCTAGAGGTCAGCCCAAATGGACTCAGTAGGAGCTTTAGGGGCTGGGATGATTCTTATACTTGTTCACATTAAGCAACTAGAATCTAAATGTACACAAGCTCCATGTATGCATGTGTGCATGTGCATGCCAGCACTTTCCTATTCTGAAATCAATGACTCAGTCACTTTGGGTAATTGGTTAAAACTGGGGATAAAAACTGACAAACAGGCCAGGCACGGTGGACTCATGCCTGTAATCCCAGCACTCTGGGAGGCCAAGGTGGGCAGATCACCTGAGGTCAGGAGTTCGAGACCAGCCTGGCCAACATGGTGAAACCCTGTCTCTACTAAAAATACAAAAATTAACCAGGCATGGTGGCACATGCCTGTAGTTCCAGCTACTCAGGAGGCTGAGGCAGGAGAATAGCTTGAGCCTGGGAGGCAGAGGCTGCCATGAGCTGAGATTGTGCCACTGCAGTCAAGTCTGGACGACAGAGTGAGACTCTGTTAAAACAAACAAAGAGTAACTGAGGGCCTGAACTTCAAGCCAAAATTAGACTTTCAGCTGAGCGCTGTGGCTCACACCTGCAATCTCAGCACTTTGGGAGGCAAAGGAGGGAAGATCGCCTGAACCTAGGAGTTCGAGACCAGCCTGGGCAACATGGCAAAACCCTGTCTCAAAAAACCAAACCAAAACAAACCAAAAAACAACAAAATGAGACTTTCTAGAAAGCCAGAAGGAGGCAGCCTTCAGTCTCCAGAGTGATAATATAAAATGCCACACCCAGGTTAAGAAGCAGTTGTTTTAGGTTTTTCACGTAAGCCAACGCAATACCTAGTACATCACCAACAGGAATGAATTTTTAAGGTGATCAATCCAGACACGGGAGAAGCACAAGGCTTCTCACACACCTGTTACCACAGCACGCTGGGCCCTGGGTTCCACTCTAGGCCTGTCAGCATTGGTGTCCCCTTGAAGGCACACGAAGGGCTGCTCCTGTCCACCACGCCGCTCATCGTGGAGGAATTTGACCAACACGATGGACTTAGCTAAGCTAAGAACCAAGAAGGCCATGCAGATGCTGAAGAAGTGCCCTGAGAGAAGCCAGAAGAGGTGCAGTTAGCCTCCAGTCTGAAATGCAGCATCAGATTTTTTTTTTTTCTTTAGGGACAGGGTCTTGCTCTGTTGCCCAAGCTGGAGTGCAGTGGCGCAATCATGGCTCACTGTAGCCTTAACCTATTGGGCTGAAGTGATTCCTCAGCCTCCTGAAAAGCTGGGACTACAGGCATACACCACCACACCAGGCAAATTTTTTTTTTTTTTTTTTGTAGAGACAAGGCCTCACAGCCAGATGTGGTGGCTCATGCCTGTAATCCCAACACTTTGGGAAGCTGAGACTTTGTGATCCACTTCGGGCGGATCACAAGGTCAGGAGATCAAGACCATCCTGGTCATCATAGTGAAACCCCGTCTCTACTAAAATACAATTAAACGGGCATGGTGGCGGGCACCTGTAGTCCCAGCTACTCCGGAGGCTGAGGCAGGGGAATCGTTTGAACCCAGGAGGCGGAGGTTGCAGGGAGTGGAGATCATGCCACTGCACTCCAGCCTGGAGACACAGCAAGACTCCATCTCAGAAAAAAAAAAGAGAGAGAGAGAGACAAGCCCTCACTATGTTGTCTTGAACTCTTGGGCTCAAGCAGTGCTCCCACCTCAGGCTCCCAAAGTGTTGTGATTATGGGTGTGAGCCAATGCATCTGGCTTGCTCTTTTTTTTTTTTTTTCTTCCTTCCTTCCTTCCTTCTTTCCTTCTTTACTTCCTTCCTTTCCTTCTTTTCTCTCTTTCTCTCTTTTTCTCCCCTCCCCTCCCCTCCGCTCACCTCCCCTCCCCTTCCCTTCTTGCTCTGTCACCCAGGCTGGAGTGCAGTGGTGGGATCATAGCTTACTGCAGACTCAAACTTTTAGACTCTAGCAATCCTCCTGCCACAGGTTCCTGAATAGCTGAAATCAATGACTCAGTCACTTCGAGTAATTGGTTGAAACTGAGGATAAAAACAAACAGGCCAGGCATGGTGGGCTCATGCCTGTAATCCCAGGACTCTGGAAGGCCAAGGTGGGCGGATCACCTGAGGTCAGGAGTTCGAGACCAGCCTGGTCAACATGGGGAAACTGTCTCTACTAAAAATACAAAAACTTAGCCGGTTGTAGTGGCGTGCACCTATAATCCCAGCTACTCGGGAGACTGAGGCAGGAGAATCACTTGAGCCCAGGAGGCAGAGGTTGTAGTGAGTATGCACTGAATGTCCTGTTGATTTTTAAAATTTTTGGTAGAGATAAGGTCTCACTATGTTGCCTAGGCTGGTCTTGAATTCCTGAACTGAAGTGATCCTCCCGCCTTGGCCTCCTAAAGTGCTGATATTACGGGCGTGAGCCACCATGCCTGGCCAGCATCAGATCTTTCACAGGGGTCGGGTAAGATGAGTGTCCGGTGACCCTGAGGCTGCTTACCAATCAGAGGGGTGCTCCCTACACTCCGTGGCACCTGGTTGGACATGTTGACCCTGAAGACGGTGTAGCCCACCAGCACACTGGTCTTGAACACAATCCTGGCTTGGCAGTTGGGTGGCACATAGAAGCTCCCCAGGTCCACCAGCATGAGAAAGATGCTAGGAATCAGCAGACTCACGACATAGACCAGGGGGTGTCTGCGCATCACCACCTGGCCAGGAACAAGCGATCTAATGAAAAGAGGGTCTAGGCCAACAGACTCAGATTTGGCCAAATTCATAGCCAGGAATGCTCCCCAAAGTCCCAACATTTTTGCATAATGTGAAAAAGTCTGTGTAACTTATCTTAGAAATATGTTTCAGGTTACTTTTTGGTTTAGAAAAGAGAAAAAAATCCTTTAAGTTTTACATAGAGCTATTATTAATAGTATTAATAGTTATAAGAAGAAGCAGTAGCTAGCATTTACTTACCACTTGCTGTGTGCCAGGCACCAGACTCAGTGGCTCATAAACTTAACTTATTCAATCTTCACAACTTTAAAGGCTGGGTATCATTAACTTCATTTTACAAACAAGGAAACTGAGTTTCAAAGGGGTCGAATTCCTTGTTTAAACTCACACAACTGGTAAGTGAGAAACTGTTTTGAAACTAAAATCTTCCTTCTGAAACCATTTATTATGCAATATATTGTATTACGTGTGTGTGTGTGTGTGTGTGAGAGAGAGAGAGAGAGGAAATTTCACTCTTGTTGCCTAGGCTGGAGTGCAGTGGCGCGATCTCAGCTCAACCTCCACCTCCCAGGCTCAAGCAATTATCCTGCCTCAGCCTCTCGAGTAGCTGGGACTACAGGTGTGCACCACCACGCCTGGCTTCTTTTTGTATTTTTAGTAGAGACGGGGTTTCACCATGTTGGCCAGGCTGGTCTCGAACTCCTGACCTCAGGTGATCCCCCTGCCTCGGCCTCCCAAAGTGCTGGGATTACAGGTGTGAGCCACTGTGCCTGGCCTATTGTATTACTTTTTGGTCTAATATATCTCCTTGCTTGGATTCTGAGCTCCTTACCACCTGTGTGTCTATCATTCTGGGCAGGAAAACTTGCACAATTAAATTTGGAAGTTTGAAGAGGTCTCAATAACGAGACTATTTGCAAGGTGTGAGCAGGCCATAGGGAAACCACAAGATGCAGGGCAGACCCCAGGGCTTTTGGAGGACTGGGTGAGCTGTTACCACCCTTAGGCCTGAAGGAGCCAAGGGCTGGCGTGGTGACCAGACCTGAAGAGAAAGCTGTGCAGAGGCTGCCAGACAGGACCTGTGGTTTTCTCTTAGTCTGCCTGGTGTTGACTCCACTGGTGTTGGCAGAAGTGGAGAGCTAAGTACCCCCACTCGGCCCTCCTCCCTCCTCCCATCTCCTGCCACTGCTTCACCTGCCCACTCCCTCTCCCCACTGGCCAAACATGACCAGCGGTCCCATCTTTGCAAGCCACAGCTCTGTCTCCACAAGCACAGATGTAGGGGTGGAGGAGTGGGTCTCAGTGGAGGCCGCCTGAAGCTGGCCTGCTGGCCTGCACTGTCCTGGCCACACAGAGTTACTCTTGTAGCTTGGAATTTGAGTCTCATAAAATTACTAATATTGTTGCCAATTTTTATACCTCACTTCTTTGAAATGATGAAAGGCAGTGTCTTTAATAAGCATATACTCTATTCTCATCCTTCTTAAAGAGAAACGGGTGAACGGCAGGGCTGCGTCCCCACTACGGCCTGGACTCTCATCTCATCCCATCTCTGGGGTAATGATAATCCCCCAAGGGGCCAAAAGTAAGACCTATCTTATAGTGGGCATTCAATAAATGTTTATTAAACAAATGAGTATTCTGGGCCCTTTGCTGTTGGATTTGGACAAAAATAACATTTGAAATCTCCCATTTCTCTGATTCACCAAACAATGAACTGCTCAATATGTATCAGATAGTGTGCTGGACATTTTCACACATATGGTGTGATTTATTTAATCCTCACTGCAAACTTGGTAGGTAATAGCCTCCATTTTATAGATTTTCGAAAGGAAAACCGATCCCCCTAAAGTGGGTAAGTTGAGTAAGGGACAGAGCCGGGATGTGCCCCCATATCTTCTGATTCCAAGCCCAGTGCTTTTTCCCAGGACAGGATAGCTACAACTGTTGACCTGACTCAACCTCTCTGAGTCGAGTGCAGGGTTCTTATCCTTCATCCCCATCTCCCACCAGAGAAGAGTGTCACAAAGAAATGAGCCAGGGCAGAGATGAAGTGCAGAGGCCAGCGATGGAGCAGGAGGTGCTGGGGGAAGAGCTTGACTGGGGGAGATGAAACATCGCCTTGCTGATAAGAGTGGGGGCTCTCCAGCCACTGGGTCTGGGAGCGTATCCTGACTCTGTGGAGCTTGGCAAGCCACAGTTGTTTGGCATATTGTCGTCTGGCTGTTGTCATTCGCATTAAGCCATAATTGGCTGCAAAAGCCTAAACCAGAGCGTCACTCACTGCTTTGCAATAATTTGGTTAAAACACATTTCTACCAAAGTGCAGTCAACAAGGAAAGCAACAACAAAATTAACTGTCATCAGCCTGCACCCCTCTAGCTCCTGTCATCATGCAGTGACTGAGATGGCTGTGGTTAGGTGGGGGCAGGAAAAAGGGAGTCAAGTGTCCAGAGTCCACGGGGGTTTTATGTTGTGATCCAGTCTGGGCTGTTGGTGGTCTAGCCTTGTGGTGTCAGGGTGAGGGGCTGACCACGCCTGCTGACTCTAGAGGGTAGAAATGGGAACACTCCCTAGCGACTTGGCAGATACCACACAAAGAGGAAGAAAAATATAAGCAAAGTACAAGAAGGCATGTTGGTTGAGCAGAAAAAAGCCCAGACTCAAAATCAAGGGGACAGGCCAGGTGTGGTGGCTCAGACCTGTAATCCTAGCACATTGGGAGGCCGAGGTGGGTGGATCACTTGAGGTCAGGAGTTTGAGACCAGCCTGACCAACACAGTCAAACCCCATCTCTGCTAAAAATACAACAATCAGCCTGGTGTGGTGGCGTGTGCCTGTAGTCCCAGCTACTCAGGAGGCTGAGGCAGGAGAATCGCTTGAACCCAAGAGGCGGAGCTTGCAGTGAGCCGAGATCGCACCATTGTCCTCCAGCCTGGGCAACAGAGTGAGACTCTGTCTCAAAAAAAAAAAAAAAAAAAAAAATCAAGGGGACAGAATTCCTGAGTCCCTTGATTCCAGGTGTCTACGTGGGCTAGTTTAAGTCCCCCTGGATGATGTAGTCAACCCCTCCATGCTTTGATTTCCTCCTTTTTCAAAAAGCAGTTTACTTTTGCCTTGCCAAATATCTTGGGTACAACTGAGATGAGCAGCTGTGCTCTCTACAGAAAGTCCCTATGTAAAGAAAGCAAGCTGAGATGACACCTCTCTACCCAGAGGCTGACACAACAGTAAATCTATGTCTGGGACAGAGCCAGAGATGGATGGTGTGGCCCCTCAAGGTCCCTGATTTCCAAGAAAGTGCAGGTTTATCAGACTGTGTGTTCCCCGAGAAATCATCTGAGGGAGAGCTGTGGAAAGAGCTAAGAGGTTAGGAGGTAGGCGGGCTTTGCGGATATGGAGCCCGTGTAGTCACACAGAGCCTGCTCTTGAAAGGGTCCTGCACTTGGTTTAGTGCTCCACCGGTGCTATTTTGAAATTCTTAATAACGTTTGAATAAGGGGTCCTGCATTTTCATTTTTCACTAAGCCCTGCATATTATTAGCTGACCCTGTCAGAAAGATAGTCCTCACTGGATGTCAACAGTAAATGAAGGCAGAGGCAAAAGACATAGGGACAAGGGTGGACAATTAGCTTCTGCTGTAACATAAAGCAAAGACATCTCTCATCTTTGTTTGGCTTATAGAATGGTAAAACTAGATAGGCCTTCCAAAACCACCTCATCCATTCTCCTACCTTTAGGAAGGATGTTCACATTTCTAAGACACACGAAATAGTACATATAGTTTTGGGTTTTGGTTTTCTTCCAGAAGAAAGAACCCACCTTTTTCTTGTGGTTGATTTAGGTGGCAATGTTGCCTATGGACTAATTTTTTTTTTTTTTTAGATACAGTTTCACTCTTGTTGCCCAGGCTGGAGTACAATGATGCAATCTCAACTCACTGCAACCTCCGCCTCCCAGGTTCAAGCGATTCTCCTGCCTCAGCCTCCTGCGTAGCTGGGATTACAGGTGCCCACCACCACGCCCAGCTAATTTTTATATTTTTAGTAGAGGCAGGGTTTCGCTATGTTGGCCAGGCTGGTCTCGAACTCCTGACTTCAGGTGATCCACCTGCCTCAGCCTCCCAAAGTGCTGG
>NC_045446.1:103691146-103707473 GCF_002776525.5 Piliocolobus tephrosceles | reverse complement strand
GTAGCCTAAAGAAACTCTAGTAATCAGAAATTTTTTGTTTTTATTATCTCATTGGATAATCAGAGCCCTTTATTCCTTTGTTCAATAAACATTAATTGAGCATGAAGAGGTTGTCTGGTACTATCCTAAATACTGAAGTTAGTACCATTAATAAGACAGTTCCCTGCCCTTATCCCGTCTTGTAGGATCAGGAAGCAGATTCTGGTGATTGTTTCATGAGTCTGTTCGGGAGAGAAAATTTGCCTCAGAATGGATCATAGTCAGGGTCCATACCTGCTTTAGATCATTTAAACAATGAGATTTGGGACTTTTTGAGTTTATAGCTAGATGATATTTTGGACTTAGAGTTGACACTGGAATGATGCTGGGTTAAACTTTGGGGGATGTTGGGATGGGGCTGAATGTATTTGTACGTGGAGCAGAAGTGAATTTTGGGTTGCAGACTCTACTAGGTTGAAAAGGGCCCCTAAAAATTCATGTCTTTCCTGGAGCCTCAGAATGTAGCCTTATTTGGAAATGAGATCATTGGAGATGTACTAGAGCAGGATGAGGTCATACTAGAGTGGGCCCTCAATCCAATGTGACTGGAGTTCTGATAAAAAGAGAAGAGACACACGTGGAGAAGGCCATGTGAAGATGGAGGCAGAAATGGGAGCAATGCATCTGCCAGCCAAGGAACACCAAGGGTTCCTGGCAACCACCGAGGGCCAGAGGAGAGGCAAGGTGCAGATTCTCCCTCAGAATGCCCACAAGGAACCAACCCTGCCCAAGTGTTGATTTCAGATTTACAGCCTGCAGAACTGCAAGAAGATGAATTTCTGTTGTTTTGAGTCACCCAATTTGGGCTACTTTGTTATGGCAGCCTCGTGACACTAATACACATGACTTGCCAAGTAATTCACAGTGGGCGAATGGCAAAGAATGGACCAGAATATGCTGCTCTGCCCTTAGTTATATCATGTGTCAGCATGATATAGGATTAGGCACATAGTTTCTGGAGTCAAGTTGCCTGGGTTCAAGTCCAGGCTCCACCAGTCACTTTGCAGCCTCCTGTAAGTTACTTAACTTCTCTGCACCTCAATTCATTTATTTGTAAAAATGCAGATACTTGGAGCACCCATCTCCTAGGGATGTGAGGATTATAGATACAAACTCTTAAAATGGTGCTTGGCGTAGAGTAAGTGCTCAGCTTTGTGGATATTGCTATTGTGTCTCCCTGGGCAGATTTTGGGGATCTGTGATAGATGTCAGGAGCCTTCATTTATTCATCATTATGTCCTAAGTGTTCACCATGGAGCCTGGCACATGGTAAGAACCCGAAAGATGTTCATGGAATTGTATTGGAGTCTGGTAGTAGTGCTACTTTTACTTCCAATATAATGGAAATGTGGAGTTAGCCCGAATGGGAGCTATCCTCTTGAGATCAGTCTTTCTGAGGGTGACCTCTCTGCAGATCATGCAAGAAGCAGTGACTCCTGCTTCTGCTGAGTAGAAGGCATGTCACCTGCTCAGTGAGACACTGCTGTCTGCAAAACTGCCCCTACCCACAGCCCACCATTTCTAATGGACTAAAGGAGCTGGTGCCTTTAAATTCCACAGAAAGGGAAGAAAAAGCACTTTAGTTTCAGTCCATGTTCCCCATTAGACACCCTTCAGGTGTTAGCAATATTATGCCACAATTTCATTATCCATTAAAGCCAGGTAATAATAAGTACACAAAGGTATTTGGAGCCTATTGATGTTAATGAAAGAGATCAATCTAATTCAGAATGTGTGTGTGGAGAGCTCCTTGGAGATGGAATAGGCCCCAAGGTTAGCCTCTAATTGCCTCCTTGATGGTAGACCCCACCAGTACTCAATTTTGCATGACCGTCTTTATGACATAGTTGGAATTTTGACGCCCAGACTCTGCTTCATACAGAAGCCCATTTTCCTCCTCTCCAAAGCCCCTCCCAGCATTCCTAACTCAGAAAGTTGCTGCCATTTAAGCACCGGAGTCAGAGTTTCTTGGATCTAGACTATGAGTTGCACTGGATGAGCAGAAAGTCAGTCCGTGAGTCCCAAATCACTTGAGTGACCCAGAAAGGATATCTGGGGCTCTAAATTCTTTCTCTCTCTCTCTCTCTCTCTCTCTCTCGATCTGCTGGCGCTTAGAGGGATCTTGATCTTCTATCAAGTTTATGAGCTGCATTCAATAAGTATCTCAACAAAGTTACTCCACCTAATCTAGAAAAAAATTATAACAGAAAAAGAGGATAAAGGCATTTCTTTCCCAAATGCCCCTTTGCATTTTCTAGGACACCCTGTGGGCACCCCAATTCCTACCCAAATAAACACTTTACTTGGTGTGAGGATATCTGTGGTTGGGCTCGGTTTAGTTTCCACAGCTGTCCACCCTTTTCCATCCAACACGAGTTCCTAAATTGTATTCCTACCTCCTCCCACTTCTACCCTCATTCTTTAAAGAAAAAAAAAACCACTGCCATGCAAAATCAAATGCTCACCCTGCTGTTTCTGGGAACCAGCACCTCCAATAATATATTGGAGGAAACCTCCCCTCCCATGGCTGCTGGACCGGGTCCCAGGCTGTGCACAGACGTCTTTGGAGGGAGAAGTGCCTGTGCTCTGGGCCCCCTGTGGAACGCAGCCCGACTCCAAAGCATCCGTGGTGTCTTCTGATAAACAATTTGTGTCCCAGAGTCGGCAGCTATGATTGCACATTAGCTGAAACTCACAGGGCATCTGGAGCACTTGATTTAGGATAAATGGCAGCAGTGTACCTCAGGCCAAGGGTAAGGATGAATTTAGAATAGATTATTGCTTCTCTTGCCTTCCCTACCTGTCCCCAACCTCCTGCTGAGCAACCTGGACTGAGACACAGTCGGCAAGTAGATTAAGAGGAGATGGTCCTTTGCTGTCAGGACCCTGGCAGGCCCAGTGTTGGCATAATAGAATCAGGCTCTGAATTTCACATCACTGGTCAATGGCTGTTGAAGGAAACCCAGGTGCCTTGGTTGCTAAATTCAGAGTGGGATGTCCAGTATGGAGTAAGAGAATGAGCCTAGGCGCTGTGCACAGAGCAGAAATGCATGGAGGCTGAGCGAGGTTGGCAGGCAGAAAACTGATCGTCACTGAATCCACTTTTAGTCTTTCTGAAGCTGCAGAATTGCTCCTGAGTCTGGCTTCCTGCACCGCCAAATATGATCTGTGACTCTACTCCGGATTCTCTCCCTACTCTGCTCCTGAGGACCAGGGTGGAAGCCAGCCCTGCTAGATAACCCACGTCCACCCCCAGGGCAGAAGGACCCATGGAAAAGTTCCAAGAGCATGAAATCAAATTGCACCTGCCTCCAGCACACTTCCACTTCAACACGCACCCAGCAGGGAAGGATGGCAGTGAGGAGAGCAGAGGAACTGGACCATGGCTCTGAGATCCAGGGAAGCCTCCCCTCCATTAAACAATCTTCTCACTGTCTCTGTTCATCATAATTAAAATGGAGATAGTATATAGAAAACCTTTAGTTGCTGTTGACGAATTAGCATTTAGGGTGAAGGAGGGTGACATGTAACTACAAATAATAGCTGCTCTATGGAGAGAGAGAGAGAGTGTGTGTGTATGCACATGTGTGCCTGTGCATGCAAGCTCACGCCCTTGTTTACCTGCCCCATCTCTTGCCTGTGTTTGTCTCCTCCGTGCAGTGTAGGTAATGGTGTGTGCAGTGTTCTCAGGAGTGCTTGGTAGGTGACTATGTTCCACCTTGCATGTGCTACTCCTTCACATTTTGCTTTAATGCTCTCCATTATTCGGGCTGCATTAATAATGTTTGCGGGCTGATATCTTTAAAATTAATGAGGTGTTTACTCTTAGCCAGGAAACTCATTGAAATTTAAAAAAGAAAAAAAAAAAAAAGCTTGCTTGCTTTCCTTCCCTTTTCCTCACAAGAAAAGTGGACAAACAGCCCACATTGCAAGCTTTGCTTAAAACCGAGCAGAATTCTAGGCAAGAACCCAAAGCCCACCATCAGGAGGGTATGAGTTGCGATTAGCTACTAGCCAGCATTATACATCAGTCAGGTTCAAACCACAGCTGTGTCTAAGAGGCCCAGACTTAACAAGAGCTTTGCTGGAAAGCTGTGTACACCTTTAACCAATTGAGGGATACCTGTAACCTCAGTAATAGTTCCTTCCTTCCTTCCTTCCTTCCTTCCTTTCTTCCTTCCTTCTTCCCTCCCTCCCTCCTTTCTTTCTTTTCTTTTCTTTCTTCCTTCCTTTCTTTCTTTCTTTTTCTCTCTCTCTCTTCCTTCCTTCCTTCCTTCCTTCCTTCCTTCCTTCCTCTCCTTCCTTCCTTCCTTCCTTTCTTTGTTTTTTTGACAGAGTCTCCCTCTGTCACCCAGGCTGGAGTGCAGTGGTATGATCTTGGCTCACTGCAACCTCCACCTCCCGGGTTCAAGCGATTCTCATGCCTCAGCCTCCTGAGTAGCTGGGATTACAGGTGCACACCACTACGCCCAGCAAGTTTTGGTATTTTTAGTAAAGATGGGGTTATGCCATGTTGTCCAGACTCGCTGGAACTCCTGACCTCAAATGATCCACCCCGCTTGGCCTCCCAAAGTTCTGGTATTACAGGCATAAGCCACCGCACTCGGTGAATGATAGTTTATTTCATCACCACCCCCTGGCATATCCATTGTACCAGAGCACCTTAGTCTAGTCTAAATTTTCCTTCTTATTCCAAAGGTATGTTTTTAGGATAATTCATCTTGAGTGCAGTCCTGACCTGCCTGTGGTTTCTATTTTTCAACCGAATCCATTACGTGAGGGCAGGAAGGACCACCATCCCCTCACTACCACCACCACTAGCTGACTTTTTGCAGAAAAGAAGAATGCACTGCTGAATACTAATGATGTAGTTTACCAGTTGTGTGAAATTGCTGCAGACCACATGTCAAAACAGTTTCCCAGGGGGCCAAAGAAAGGAGAATGGCTGCCTCTGGAGTACAAATCAGCAGGCTTCACTGTCCTGTATCCCACCATCCCCCAGTTTCATGGCAGACAAATTTCCCTATGAACAATGCAGCCAAGGGCATTCCCAGGGATGCCCTGGAGGAGTGTGGGTTCCCATCATACTTTTGAGGGGTTAATTGTTCCCTCTGATCCAGAAGTTACCAGTGGTCTCTGTGGGTCTTATTGGCTAATCCTGTAAGATATTCAAGTTAATAATATTTTCATATTAGGCATCTGCATCTGGAATTAGTTGATAATTTACTCAATAAAAAAATAGGACAATAATGTTGATGAGAAAGTCTTCCCAAATTGTTGTTGTTGTTGTGTGTGGGTTTGTCTGTGTTTTTTCTGAGTAGCAATTAGAAGCCATCATGTGAGTATGTGTGGAAAGATTGGAGGATTCCTGCTGCAGGGCATGCTTCAGGCCTCTGGTGTCTGTTATCTTCCAGAGGGGCCCAGCATCTCCCACTGAACCTCTGTTGTGTGAAATGCTGGAATGTGAGTGGATGCTCAGAGCCCACTGAAGTCCCTGTTCTTGGGTGATCATGAATGAGAACGTGCAATAGAGCAGAAATTCCTCGGCCCAAGGGAGAAGGCCAAAGGCTGTGGAGAAGCGGGCAACAGGGACAGGTAGTAAAGAACCTACATTAAACTGAATCTGTGCAAATCCTCCAGCGCTGCTCTGCAGGATGCTGTATGTGGAGGACACAGATAGAAGTTCCCACTCACTGTCATTCAAAAACACCTTTTTGTCATGCTTAATATCTTCTGGGCTCCTCAGAAAGGCCAGGTCTACGTCTTCCACTGCAAACAACAGAAACAATTGACTTTCCCAGAGAGAAAGAGATGCCAACATCCACCCACTTTTCCAGCTCCCAATTTGAATCCTTCCTCTTTCTCCTGCCCCCATAGGCACAGTCTCCTTGGCCTTATTTGAATTAGGGGGTAGGGATGCGGAATAAAATCTTTATAGTCACAAAAAAAAAAAAAAAAAAACTGTGAATTTATAGCTTGGAATACACTCTCTGTAGAATGATGGAGCTTGCCTGCGATTTCTATAATATTATCCAGGGCAGTAGAGGCTTAACACTGTGTTTCCAAAATAACCCCAGTGGGCTACAGCATCATACTTGGTCTGGATTACAGCAGGAACCAAAAAACTGCAAGAAGAGATTCTGATTTTTAAATAGCCAATTATCTGCAAGAATAAAATAGACCTGAAGGATAGTATAATATCATTTCACCTATGTGTACCAACCCAGCATTGATGGGTTTCTCTCATGGTTTACCTGTATGCAGAATGCTCTTGAAGGTTAGGCTGCAATTCTGGACATCAAATGGAAAAGCATATGTGTCTAAACTGCATGCGGAGACCACCTGGATGGGCTTAGAGTTCTCAATGGTCCCAGATGAGTTCACATAAACATAGGGAAGGTCAGGGGATCTTTCAATGTCCACACTATACGAAACACAAGAGAACTTGTTGTCACAGAGAGGACGTTGGTCATTTCAAAATATAGACAGGATGATTAGGAGATGGTAGTGACCATGAGGTCCATGACCAGCCTAGCCCTGCAAAAACACAATCGCATTTTCCATGAGATTATTCATCCTGGCAAAGATGAGCTTTTCAGTGACAACCTTGTAAGTTAGCTCATTTGCTGTTATAACAACACAGACATAATAAGTAACCTCAACATTAGTAACCAGATCTGTATCTTAAACAACATCAACACATGGCACTTCTAACCTGAATACTCCCAACAACATGCTCCCCTTCAACTTGAGAAGCAAAAATGAGCAACACTGACTGAAAGTAAGCAGCAACTGGCCTGACTATGCCAAGGAGTCTAAACCCCACAGAAATACACACTGGCACACTTACAACTCATTGATGATGATATCTGGGGCCCAGATAGCACTTAGAGGTAGGGAGATCTCTCTAATCTCATCGAACAAGCTGGAGTTCCAGGATAAAAATTCATCATTCCAGACCTGTTAGGAGTAGCCAAAAAGAAAACTTAATCAAAATGGGGCAATGTCTGCCTCAGTAAAGAACTAAAGAGACATTTGGATTAATAATCCAACTTATCAGCCTCTTGGTTCGATCCGTTAGGAGAAAGGACTTCCCATCTGAATGCTAAAGATGGTAGTCCCAACCAGAAACCAGGGCCATACATCTTAAATGAATTACAATAAATTAGGTCTGCTGCAGATCTAAGGAACTAGAAATACAAAGATAATACCTATTTCTTAAATAACTAAATTTTGCAGCAGATCTAGATCAGGCGTGCAGTATATTTAAAAGGAAACATAATTATTTACCTCCCGGTACCATACACTTGTCTTTAATATTTGGTTCTCTGCATCCTGCAAGGCAAAAAGAAAATCCACACCAAATCTCAGAATGTCAATAAATCAAAGGCCAATTTAGCAGTAAGGCAATTCAGAAGAAGAAAATCAAGTCTAACCAAATAATGCTGACATTAAAAACATTACCTAGACTCTTCAATACCTAGGTATTCTCAGTTCTTACTTATGATGCACACCTGTTGCTATAAGCTTTACTATATTATCTATGACAAAACGGCGCTTTGCCCGCCCTTGACATTTTGAATGATTTGCTAATCTCTTTCCCACTCTAATTAGTTACTCTACCATTAATCAGACTAAAAAATGTTATGTAGTCTTAGTAATTTGGGGCTAAAAAGACAAGACCAAGCTTTGATTTGTAATCAAGATATTATTCATAATCTCTCAATGAGTGTTAGCTCAACTGTTATTGGCAGCCATTCCTGTTAAGTTACCGTATGTTTGGATTTCTCTGCTTATAAAACAGACTGAATGAGCTTATTATAAATGAAACATATTTTAGATGATATAATAGATGTGATTTCCCATGTCTGCAGTGAGTCCATCACATTTTTAAAAGACTCCCAAAAACAGCAATTCAAAAAACCCTCCTGGCTGGGCACGGTGGTTCATCCCTGTGATCCCACATTTTTGGAGGCCAAGACAGGAGGATTGCCTGAGCTCTGGATTTTGAGACCAGCCTGGGCAACACAATGAGGCCCTGTCTCTGCAAAAAAAAAATTAAAAATTATCCAGGTGTGGTAGCACACAACTAGTGGTCCCAGCTACTTGGGAGGCTGAGGTGGAAGGATTGCTTGAGTCCAGGAGGTCAAGATTGCAGTGGGCCATGTTTGTGCCACTGCACTCCAGCCTAGGTGACAGAGAGAGACTCTGTCTCAAAAAAAAAAAAAAAAAAAAACCCTCTTCACCAATTTTTTCATATCTAATCTAGTAGAGAACATTCTGAAACTCTGATGTTCTTAGGAATTTTTTAAAAAGGGATATCTCACACCGTATATAAACATTAACTCAAAATGAATCATACACCCAAATGTAAGAGCTTAAACTATAAAACTCTTAAAAGAAACCAAAGGAGTAAGTAAATCTTCATGACTTTGAATTAGGCGATGATTTTTTAGACATGACAACAAAAGAGAAATAAATGAGACTTCATCAAAATTAAAAACTGTTGTGCTTTAAAGAACACCATCAAGAAATGAAAAAGACAACCCACAGAATGGGAGAAAATATTTGCAAGTCACATATCTGCTTAGAGGCTTGTATCCAGGATATAAAGCATTCCGGCAACTCAACGACAACAAAAGACAAGCAGCCCTGTTTAAAAATGGGCTGGCTGGGCGCGGTGGCTCATGCCTGTAATCCCAGCACTTTGAGAGGTCAAGGCAAATGGATCACGAGGTCAGGAGATTGAGACCATCCTGGCTAACACAGCAAAACCCTGTCTCTACTAAAAATACAAAAATTAGCCAGGCGTGGTGGCAGGTGCCTGTAGTCCCAGCTACTCGGGAGGCTGAGGCAGGAGAATGGAGTGAACCCGGGAGATGGAGCTTGCAGTGAGCTGAGATCGTGCCACGGCACTCCAGCCTGGGTGACAGAGCAAGACTCTATCTCTAAAAAATAAAAATGGGCGAGAGACTTGAATAGACATCTCTCTAAAGTAGATATACAAATGACCAGTAAGCACATTAAAAGATGTTCGAGGTCACTGCTATGGGCCAAACTGTCCCCCCAAAACCCATATGTTGAAACCCTAACTTCCAAGGTGTCCATGTCTGGAGACAGGGCTTATAGGGAGTAATTAAGGTTAAATGATGTCATAGGGATAGGACCCTAATCTCATAGGATTGGTGGCTTTATAAGAAAAGGAAGAGAGAAGGATCTCTCTCTACCATGTGAAAAGGTGACCATCTACACGGTGAAAAGGTGACCATCTGAAAGTCAGAAAATGGGCTCTCACCGAGAACCAAATCAGCCAGAACCTGATGTTAGACTCCCAGCCTCCAGAACTGTGAGAAACAAATTTCTGTTTTTTATGCCACCTAGTCTGTGGTATTTGTTATGGCAGCCTGAACTTTCTAATACAATCACTAATCATTAGGGAAATGCAAATCATCAAAACCACAATGGGATGCAAACTCACACTCATTAGAATGGCTACTGTTTTTTAAAAAGCAGAAAATAACAAGTGTTGGTGAGGATGGGGAGAAATTGGAACCCTTGTGCACTGTTGGTAGAAATGTACAATGGTGTGGCTGCTGTGGAACACAGTATGGCACTTTCTTAAAAAGTTAAAGATGAAATTACCGTATAATCCAGCAATTCCACTTCTGAGTACATACATACCCAAGAGAACTGAAAGCAGGGGCTTGGACAGATATTTATACACATATGTTCATAGCAGCATTATGCACAATAGTCAAGGGGTAGAAGTAACCCAAGTGTCCACTGACAAATGAATAGATAAGCAAAATGTGGACTATACATAAATTGGAATATTATTCAACCTTAGAAAGGAAGGAAATTCTGACACATGTTATGACATGGAAGAACCTTGAGAATATGATGCTAAGTGAAATAAGCCAGTCACAGAAGGACAAATACTGCCTGATTCCACTGAAATGAGGTACCTAGAGTACTAAAATTCATAGAGGCTGAAAATAGAATGAGTTGCTGCTGTGAAGAAAGGGAAAGTTACTATTGAATGGGTAAAGAGTTTCAGTTTTCACTGTTCACAATAGCAGAAACATGGAATCAACCCAAATGCTCATTAATGATAGACTGGATAAAGAAGTGGCACATATATACGATGGAATAGCACACATTCGTAAAAAAGAATGAGATCATGTCCTTTGCAGAGGCATGGATGGAGCTGGAAGCCATTATCCTCAGCAAACTAACATAGAAAGAGGAAACCAAACACCACGTGTTTTCACTCATAAGTGGGAGCTGAACAATGAGAACACAAGGACACAGGGAGGGGAGCAACACACACTGGGGCCTGTCAGGGTCCGGGTGTGGGGAGGGAGAGCATCAGGAAAAATAGCTAATGCATGCGGGGCTTAATACCTAGGTGATGGACTGATAGGTGCAGCAAGCCATAGCACACGTTTGCCTATGTAACAAACCTGCACATCCTGCACAGGTATCCTGGAACTTAAAATTAATTAAATTAAATTTTACAAAAAAGAGAAAACAGGACCGAGTGTGGTGACTCACACCTTGTAATCCCAGCACTTTGGGAGGCCGAGGTGGGAGGATCACCTGAGGTCAGGAGTTCAAGAACAGTCTGGCCCATGAAACCCCGTCTCTACTAAAAATACAAAAAATAGCCAGGCATAGTGGCACATGCCTGTCATTCCAGCTACTCGGGAGGCTGAGGCAGGAGAACTGCTTGAACCCAGGAGCAGCGGTTGTAGTGAACTGAGATTTAGCCACTGCTCTCCAGCCTGGGCAACAAAGTGAGACTCTGTCTCAAAAAAGGAAAGGAAAAACATATACTCTAAAACATATTTGTCCAGAATATCAATTCTATAAGAAAACATGTGCAGAGAAAAGTAAAAATTAGCAGCAATGGTTGTTTTTATAATTTGAATTATGTTAATTTTTTCCTCTATGGTCTTATATTCTTCTGTATTTTCTACATGTCTACAATAAGTACATTATAATCAGGAAAAACATTAGTATTATTTATTAAGTTAACAAGCTGTCCCACAAAGAAATATGAATGGCCAGTAATCACATGAAAATGTTTAACCTCAGCAGTAATAAAAGATGGAAAGAATGCTCAAAAAAACAAAAGAGTTTCAGTTTTGCAAGATCAAAGGAGTCCTGGAGACTGGATCACGGTGATGATAACACAAGAATGTGAATGTACTCAATGCCACTGAACTGTATGCTTAAAAAGGGTCAAGATGATAAATTTTATGTTGTGTATTTTATGACAAGTAAAAACGATAATACAAAGTGAGTAAAGGATTTGGCTATATATTTCTCCTAAGGAGATATATAAATGGCCAATAAGCACATGAAAAGATGCTCAATATCGTTAGTCACCAGGGAACTGCAAATCGAAACCACGATGAGAAACCACTGTATCCTCACTAAGACAGCTAAAATTAAAAAGACAGACAATAACAAATGTTGGCAAGGATGTAGAGAAGTTGGAGCCCTCAAATATTGCTGGCAGGATTATTAAGTGATTCAGCCACTTTGAAAACCAGTCTGGGCTGGGCTCGGTTGCTCACGCCTGTAATCCCAGCACTTTGGAAGGCTGAGGCAGGCAGATCACCTGAGGTCAGGAGTTCGAGACCAGGCTGGCCAACGTGGTGAAACCCCTGTCTCTACTAAAAACACAAAAATTAGTTGGGTGTGGCGGCGCACGCCTGTGATCCCAGCTACTCGTGAGGCTGAGGCATGAGATCACTTGAACCCGGGAGCTGAAGGTTGCAATGAGCCAAGATCGTGCCACTGCATTCCAGCCTGGGTGACAGAGTCTCAAAAAGAGAGGAGAGGAGAGGAGAGGAGAGGAGAAGAGGGGAGAGAAGGGAAGAAGAGGGGAGAGGAGAGGAGAGGAGGAGAGAGGAGAGGAGAGCAGATAAGAGAGGAGAGGAGAGGAGAGGAGAGGAGAGGAGAGGAGAGGAGAGGAGAGGAGAGGAGAGGAGAGGAGAGGAGAGGAGAGGAGAGGAGAGGAAAAGCAGTCTGGTCTTTACTCAGAAGGTTAAACATACATTTATCATATAATGCAACAATTCTACTCAGAAGTATACAACCACGAGAACTGAAGACGTTAAGTCCACACAAAAAACCTGTATAAAAATATTCATAGCAGCATTATTTGTGATAGTTAAAAAGTGAAACCAATGTAAACATCTATCGACTGATGACTGGATAAAGAAAATGTGATATATCCATACCATCGATTATACAGCAACAAAAAGTAATAAAATACTGATGCATGTGACAACAGGTATGAACTTTGAAAGCATGCTAAGTGAAAGAAGTCAGTCATAAGAGACCATTTATGGTATGATTCCACTTACATAATATGTCTAGAACAAGCAAATCTATAGAAACGAAAAGTAGAGTGTTTGCCTAGGGCTGCTGGGGGTGGAATGTGGGGTGTGACTGCTAATGGATATAGGGCTTCTTTTTGAGGTGATAAAAATGTTCTGAAATTAGATAGTGGTGATGGTTGTGTAACTCTGTACTAAAAAACACTGAATTGTATACTTTAAATTGGCGAATTTTGTGGTTGAATTAAATCTCAAAAAAACTGCTATTTTAAAAAATGTTTAATAAAGAAAAGGGCAACCATTTTTGAAGACATTTCCGGTAAATTTATAAGAAGGCTGATGCATACTATTAAAGAACTCTCCTTGAACTCATTTTTTTTTTTCATTTCTTTCCATGTATAATCCATCACTAAAAACTGCATCCTTAAAAGAGAATAAAAGGATGAAAAAACACAAGATGAAGAAATAGGAAATAAAATGTGTAAGACCAGCCTGGCCAACATGGTGAAACCCCTTCTCTACTAAAAATATAAAAATTAGCTGGGCATGGTGGTGGGAGCCTGTAATCCCAGCTACTTGGGAGGCTGAGGCAGAACAATCGTTTGAACCCGGGAGGCAGAGGTTGCAGTGAGCCGAGGTGGCGCCACTATACTCCAGCCTGGGTGACAGAACGAGCCTGCCCCCCCCCAAAAAAAAAAAATTGTAAAACATTTCCCTTGCTGATTTACGTTCAAAGCTCAAGAGTCACTTAGGTAACATTTGTATTTCTGTAATATTTAATACAATACCAAATTTCAGTACATAAAAGTGTTTAGGAAGTTGATGGCATGGAATCAACTAACAGCTCTGTTTTCCTCCCCAAAGCTGGGTATAAGAAATTAAATGGCCAGGCGCAGTGGCTCACACCTGTAATTCCAACACTTTCAGAGGCCGAGGTGGGCAGATCACGAGGTCAGGAGATGGAGACCATCCTGGTGAAGATGGTGAAACCCTGTCTCTACTAAAAATACAAAAAGATTAGCCAGGCATGGTGGTGGGCGCCTGTAGTCCCAGCTACTTGGGAGGCTGAGGCAGGAGAAAGGCGTGAACCTGAGAGTCGGAGCTTGCAGTGAGCCAAGATCCGGCTACTGCACTCCACAGCCTGGGCTACAGAGCCAGGCCCCGTTTCAAAAACAAACAAACAAAAAAAGAAATTAATTGTCCAATTATCTAGCCACATAAAAGTCTATTTTCTTTGTGCACAGGGTCAAGACTATGTACTACTCTGGAGAATTCAGACTGGGTAGGGAGTCAGAAGGCACCACTGATACTGTTGTCCATGTTGATGGCACACGTGGAATTGTGCAGTACACAGACTACACGGTGGCTCTGCGCCAGGTGGCATCATTTGAAAGAGAAACAAGAAACTTTTTTAAATTTCCCCTTTTTATAATCAAGAAAGCAAATCAAGAATAATACTACCAAATAAGCATTATTCTTTCTCTTTGAGAAAGAGAAGGCATTAGGAGCACATATATACGTAGTCACCCTGCTTTAGTGGTTCAACAAGGCCTGGTCTGAGTGAACTTGCTCTACAGATATTTATGGAATTTAAATAGATACTTGGGAAAGGCACGTTTTAAAGTAGTATAAAAAGTGAAAACCTTGAATTCACAAGTATTTCCCCAAGGAACAGCTTGGACCAGATGGACCAGAGGGGACTCCCAGACAAGACTGGCTCAATGGGAGTTCTGGTGGCTAAAAACAAAAGCCTCTGATGAGAGCTCAGGATTAGGTGACACCACTTCCTGGCTTTTTTTTTTTTTTTTTTTTTTTGAGTCAAGGTCTTGCTTTGTTGCCCAAGCCAGGGTGCAGTGGCACAATCATGGCTCACTGCAGCCTCAACCTCCCAGGCCTAAGTGATCCTCCCATTTCAGCCTCCCAAGTAGCTGGGACCACAGATGTGCAACACCATGCCCAACTAATTAATGTATTATTATTAATTTTTGTAGAGACAGGGTGGTGCTATGTTGCGCAGGTTGGTCTCAAGTTCCTGGACTCAAGCAGTTCCCCCACCTTGGCCTCCCAAAGTGCTTGAATTACAGGTGTGAGCCACCGTGCCCAGCTTTCTTTGCAAATTTTACCAACTGAGAAATCATGAAACAGATTATGTCTCACCCACTAAAGCACAAAAGGTTCCATTCTAGGCTTGGTTGCAATCAATGAGGTTCCCCACAAATAGAAAGAAAAGTTCAAAATGCAGTTTATATCACTGAGATATATAGTAGTTGACTATGCTTTCAAAAGAAATACATTTTTACGTCTCTTCAAAGTTCTTACCAGTTTGTTTATTACTGTCATACCCCGTGAATGTGTCTCAGTGATTCAGTTATATGGCTGGGAGGAGGGTCTCTGTTTTCATGTTTCATTTCACTATCATTTTATCCAGTTGATTCTTCTTAACTGCCATATTGATGCTTTAGCTTGTTTTTCACTTCTTGCCCATTGCTTTGCCACATTACATATAACAATGATGTTAAGAATTTTTTTCTAACATTTTATGGGGGTGTTTGGGAGGATTCGTCATTCAGCCCTGAAGAACACAATGTCAAAAAGTATTTTGAGGCTAAAACTAAAATCTTTTTTTGTCAAAGGAAACAAGTTTCTCAATGCCAGCTGGTGAACATAATTGGTTCTCTGGTGGCATTATTCACAGCTTTTCCCTCTGTGTATCTCGCCCCGTTTTTTTTCTTTAGATACCTTCCATCTTGCTTGTTAAAAGCAAAGGATATTTCAGAGAATTGGAATTCATTAGTCTTCCTAACAGAGGGAGTCTATTTAGATCTAAATTGGTGGTTAGCAAATATACAGATAATTCCCCTACATTCTTATTTATCTTTTCCAGTTCCGGAGACTATAGAAACAGATGCCTCAACGTCTGGCTGGGAGGCTCTAGTCAATGGACTGGAATACAAAGGTATCTGGGATTCGGAATTGACAAAACTCAATAGAAACAAATTGAAACTCTTCACTGTTGAGTAGATTATCTCTATAATCAGATTTCCCTAAGGTACTCATAATACCCAGAAATTCTAAGACAAGACTGTAGTCTTTTATATAAACAAAACAGGAGGCAAAACATTATAATGGAGGTGCAGTGCTGGGCTGAAAGCTCTTCATTCCAAACAAAAGTTGCCAGCAGTTCAGACGCTGGCAGATGCATCCAACAAGTTATCTATTCACATTGGGAGTGTCCTTGTCTGTGCAGAATCTGTGAGTGATTTTTATCAAGTCCTTCAGAACTGTCCCTGCCTCTGGAACTAACTTTAGGCTTATCCCACCTACATGCAATAGAGACATTTGCCAAGCATTTTTAGAGTAGCCATTTGTAAAGACAATCCTAGAATTGATCCTTGTATTTTTTAATTCATTCATTCATTGGACAAGTATCAATTGAATGTCTTGGAAATCAAATACACAGTGCTGCATGTTATGGAAAATATGAATATGAGTAAGAAAGTCCTTCCCTCAAGTAGCGTACACTACATTAGGGCACATTTTAACATTTTAACAAATAACTGTGTGCATTAAGAAAGACACAGACCTGGCTGGGCCCAGTGGCTCATGTCTGTAATCCTGGCACTTTGGGAGGCCAAGGTAGATGGATCACTTGAGGCCAGGAGTTCGAGACCAGCCTGGGCAACATGACCAAATCAAGTCTCTACAAAAAATACAAAATTAGCCCGGTATGGTGGTCTACACCTATAGTACCAGCTACTTGGGAGGCTGAGGTGGGAGGATCACCTGAGTCTGGGAGGTTGCAGTGCGCCCAGATCACAGCACTGTACTCCAGCCTGGGTGATAGAGTGAGTCCCCATCTCGAAAGAAAGAAAGAGAGAGAGAGAGAGAGAGAAAGAAAAGAAAAGAAAAGAAAAGAAAAGAAAAGAAAAGAAAAGAAA